>NW_027064626.1:0-25231 GCF_032884065.1 Artemia franciscana
AAAGTGCTTAAAGGCTCTTTTCCTATTTCAAAAGTTTTAGTTTTCGAGGGTAATAGCTACGTATGTTGAAAAAATGAAGATATTAGACTATTTTATGATTGCAAATGGTAAAGAATGTGATTAAAGGCTCTTTTCCTATGTCAAAAGTTTTAGTTTTCGAGGGTAATAGCTACGTATGTTGAAAAAATGAAGATATTAGACTATTTTATAATTGCAAATGGTAACGAATGTGATTAAAGGCTCTTTTCCTATTTCAATAGTTTTAGTTTTCGAGGGTAATAGCTACGTATGTTGAAAAAATGAAGATATTAGACTATTATATAATTGCAAATGGTAACGAATGTGATTAAAGGCTCTTTTCCTATGTCAAAAGTTTTAGTTTTCGAGGGTAATAGCTACGTATGTTGAAAAAATGAAGATATTAGACTATTTTATAATTGCAAATGGTAACGAATGTGATTAAAGGCTCTTTTCCTATGTCAAAAGTTTTAGTTTTCGAGGGTAATAGCTACGTATGTTGAAAAAATGAAGATATTAGACTATTTTATGATTGCACATGGTAAAGAAAGTGCTTAAAGGCTCTTTTCCTATTTCAAAAGTTTTAGTTTTCGAGGGTAATAGCTACGTATGTTGAAAAAATGAAGATATTAGACTATTTTATGATTGCAAATGGTAAAGAATGTGATTAAAGGCTCTTTTCCTATGTCAAAAGTTTTAGTTTTCGAGGGTAATAGCTACGTATGTTGAAAAAATGAAAATATTAGACTATTTTATGATTGCATATGGTAAAGAATGTGATTAAAGGCTCTTTTAGAGTTTTTCATTTTTAGAAAAAATGAAGATATTAGACTATTTTATAATTGCAAATGGTAACGAATGTGATTAAAGGCTCTTTTCCTATGTCAAAAGTTTTAGTTTTCGAGGGTAATAACTACGTATGTTGAAAAAATGAAGATATTAGACTATTTTATGATTGCACATGGTAAAGAAAGTGCTTAAAGGCTCTTTTCCTATTTCAAAAGTTTTAGTTTTCGAGGGTAATAGCTATGTATGTTGAAAAAATGAAGATATTAGACTATTTTATGATTGCAAATGGTAAAGAATGTGATTAAAGGCTCTCATACGTAATAGCTACGTATGTTGAAAAAATGAAGATATTAGACTATTTTATGATTGCAAATGGTAAAGAATGTGATTAAAGGCTCTTTTCCTATGTCAAAAGTTTTAGTTTTCGAGGGTAATAGCTACGTATGTTGAAAAAATGAAGATATTAGACTATTTTATGATTGCATATGGTAAAGAATGTGATTAAAGGCTCTTTAGAGTTTTATGATTCACAAAGAATGTGATTAAAGGCTCTTTTAGAGTTTTTCATTTTTAGAAAAAATGAAGATATTAGACTATTTTATGATTGCACATGGTAAAGAATGTGATTAAAGGCTCTTTTCCTATTTCAAAAGTTTTAGTTTTCGAGGGTAATAGCTACGTATGTGGAAAAAATGAAGATATTAGACTATTTTATGATTGCAAATGGTAAAGAATGTGATTAAAGGCTCTTTTCCTAAGTCAAAAGTTTTAGTTTTCGAGGGTAATAGCTACGTATGATGAAAAAATGAAGATATTAGACTATTTTATAATTGCAAATGGTAACGAATGTGATTAAAGGCTCTTTTCCTATGTCATAAGTTTTAATTTTCGAGGATAATAGCTACGTATGTTGAAAAAATGAAGATATTAGACTATTTTATAATTGCAAATAGTAACGAATGTGATTAAAGGCTCTTTTCCTATGTCAAAAGTTTTAGTTTTCGAGGGTAATAGCTACGTATGTTGAAAAAATGAAGATATTAGACTATTTTATAATTGCAAATGGTAACGAATGTGATTAAAGGCTCTTTTCCTATGTCAAAAGTTTTAGTTTTCGAGGGTAATAGCTACGTATGTTGAAAAAATGAAGATATTAGACTATTTTATGATTGCAAATGGTAACGAATGTGATTAAAGGCTCTTTTCCTATGTCAAAAGTTTTAGTTTTCGAGGGTAATAGCTACGTATGTTGAAAAAATGAAGATATTAGACTATTTTATGATTGCACATGGTAAAGAAAGTGATTAAAGGCTCTTTTCCTATTTCAAAAGTTTTAGTTTTCGAGGGTAATAGCTACGTATGTTGAAAAAATGAAGATATTAGACTATTTTATGATTGCAAATGGTAAAGAATGTGATTAAAGGCTCTTTTCCTATTTCAAAAGTTTTAGTTTTTGAGGGTATAAGATATTAGACTATTTTATGATTGCACATGGTAAAGAATGTGATTAAAGGCTCTTTTCCTATGTCAAAAGTTTTAGTTTTCGAGGGTAATAGCTACGTATGTTGAAAAAATGAAGATATTAGACTATTTTATGATTGCACATGGTAAAGAATGTGATTAAAGGCTCTTTTCCTATTTCAAAAGTTTTAGTTTTCGAGGGTAATAGCTACGTATGTTGAAAAAATGAAGATATTAGACTATTTTATGATTGCACATGGTAAAGAATGTGATTAAAGGCTCTTTTCCTATTTCAAAAGTTTTAGTTTTCGAGGGTAATAGCTACGTATGTTGAAAAAATGAAGATATTAGACTATTTTATGATTGCAAATGGTAAAGAATGTGATTAAAGGCTCTTTTCCTATTTCAAAAGTTTTAGTTTTCGAGGGTAATAGCTACGTATGTTGAAAAAATGAAGATATTAGACTATATTATGATTGCAAATGGTAAAGAATGTGATTAAAGGCTCTTTTCCTATTTCAAAAGTTTTAGTTTTCGAGGGTAATAGCTACGTATGTTGAAAAAATGAAGATATTAGACCATTTTATGATTGCACATGGTAAAGAAAGTGATTAAAGGCTCTTTTCCTATTTCAAAAGTTTTAGTTTTCGAGGGTAATAGCTACGTATGTTGAAAAAATGAAGATATTAGACTATTTTATGATTGCAAATGGTAATGAATGTGATTAAAGGCTCTTTTCCTATTTCAAAAGTTTTAGTTTTCGAGGGTAATAGCTACGTATGTTGAAAAAATGAAGATATTAGACTATTTTATGATTGCAAATGGTAAAGAATGTGATTAAAGGCTCTTTTCCTATGTCAAAAGTTTTAGTTTTCGAGGGTAATAGCTACGTATGTTGAAAAAATGAAGATATTAGACATTTTATGATTGCAAATGGTAAAGAATGTGATTAAAGGCTCTTTTCCTATGTCAAAAGTTTTAGTTTTCGAGGGTAATAGCTACGTATGTTGAAAAAATGAAGATATTAGACTATTTTATGATTGCACATGGTAAAGAATGTGATTAAAGGCTCTTTTCCTATGTCAAAAGTTTTAGTTTTCGAGGGTAATAGCTACGTATGTTGAAAAAATGAAGATATTAGACTATTTTATGATTGCAAATGGTAAAGAATGTGATTAAAGGCTCTTTTCCTATGTCAAAAGTTTTAGTTTTCGAGGGTAATAGCTACGTATGTTGAAAAAATGAAGATATTAGACCTATTTTATGATTGCACATGGTAAAGAATGTGATTAAAGGCTCTTTTCCTATGTCAAAAGTTTTAGTTTTCGAGGGTAATAGCTACGTATGTTGAAAAAATGAAGATATTAGACTATTTTATGATTGCACATGGTAAAGAATGTGATTAAAGGCTCTTTTCCTATGTCAAAAGTTTTAGTTTTCGAGGGTAATAGCTACGTATGTTGAAAAAATGAAGATATTAGACTATTTTATGATTGCACATGGTAAAGAATGTGATTAAAGGCTCTTTTCCTATTTCAAAAGTTTTAGTTTTCGAGGGTAATAGCTACGTATGTTGAAAAAATGAAGATATTAGACTATTTTATGATTGCAAATGGTTAAAGAATGTGATTAAAGGCTCTTTTCCTATGTCAAAAGTTTTAGTTTTCGAGGGTAATAGCTACGTATGTTGAAAAAATGAAGATATTAGACTATTTTATGATTGCAAATGGTAAAGAATGTGATTAAAGGCTCTTTTCCTATGTCAAAAGTTTTAGTTTTCGAGGGTAATAGCTACGTATGTTGAAAAATGAAGATATTAGACTATTTTATGATTGCACATGGTAAAGAATGTGATTAAAGGCTCTTTTCCTATTTCAAAAGTTTTAGTTTTCGAGGGTAATAGCTACGTATGTTGAAAAAATGAAGATATTAGACTATTTTATGATTGCAAATGGTAAAGAATGTGATTAAAGGCTCTTTTCCTATTTCAAAAGTTTTAGTTTTCGAGGGTAATAGCTACGTATGTTGAAAAATGAAGATATTAGACTATTTTATGATTGCAAATGGTAAAGAATGTGATTAAAGGCTCTTTTCCTATGTCAAAAGTTTTAGTTTTCGAGGGTAATAGCTACGTATGTTGAAAAATGAAGATATTAGACAATTTTATGATTGCACATGGTAAAGAATGTGATTAAAGGCTCTTTTCCTATGTCAAAAGTTTTAGTTTTCGAGGGTAATAGCTACGTATGTTGAAAAAATGAAGATATTAGACTATTTTATGATTGCACATGGTAAAGAATGTGATTAAAGGCTCTTTTCCTATTTCAAAAGTTTTAGTTTTCGAGGGTAATAGCTACGTATGTTGAAAAAATGAAGATATTAGACTATTTTATGATTGCAAATGGTAAAGAATGTGATTAAAGGCTCTTTTCCTATGTCAAAAGTTTTAGTTTTCGAGGGTAATAGCTACGTATGTTGAAAAAATGAAGATATTAGACTATTTTATGATTGCACATGGTAAAGAATGTGATTAAAGGCTCTTTTCCTATGTCAAAAGTTTTAGTTTTCGAGGGTAATAGCTACGTATGTTGAAAAAATGAAGATATTAGACTATTTTATGATTGCAAATGGTAACGAATGTGATTAAAGGCTCTTTTCCTATTTCAAAAGTTTTAGTTTTCGAGGGTAATAGCTACGTATGTTGAAAAAATGAATATATTAGACTATTTTATGATTGCACATGGTAAAGAAAGTGATTAAAGGCTCTTTTCCTATTTCAAAAGTTTTAGTTTTCGAGGGTAATAGCTAAGTATGTTGAAAAAATGAAGATATTAGACTATTTTATGATTGCACATGGTAAAGAATGTGATTAAAGGCTCTTTTCCTATTTCAAAAGTTTTAGTTTTCGAGGGTAATAGCTACGTATGTTGAAAAAATGAAGATATTAGACTATTTTATGATTGCAAATGGTAAAGAATGTGATTAAAGGCTCTTTTCCTATTTCAAAAGTTTTAGTTTTCGAGGGTAATAGCTACGTATGTTGAAAAATGAAGATATTAGACTATATTATGATTGCAAATGGTAAAGAATGTGATTAAAGGCTCTTTTCCTATTTCAAAAGTTTTAGTTTTCGAGGGTAATAGCTACGTATGTTGGAAAAAATGAAGATATTAGACCATTTTATGATTGCACATGGTAAAGAAAGTGATTAAAGGCTCTTTTCCTATTTCAAAAGTTTTAGTTTTCGAGGGTAATAGCTACGTATGTTGAAAAAATGAAGATATTAGACTATTTTATGATTGCAAATGGTAAAGAATGTGATTAAAGGCTCTTTTCCTATTTCAAAAGTTTTAGTTTTCGAGGGTAATAGCTACGTATGTTGAAAAATGAAGATATTAGACTATTTTATGATTGCAAATGGTAAAGAATGTGATTAAAGGCTCTTTTCCTATGTCAAAAGTTTTAGTTTTCGAGGGTAATAGCTACGTATGTTGAAAAATGAAGATATTAGACTATTTTATGATTGCAAATGGTAAAGAATGTGATTAAAGGCTCTTTTCCTATTTCAAAAGTTTTAGTTTTCGAGGGTAATAGCTACGTATGTTGAAAAAATGAAGATATTAGACTTATTTTATGATTGCAAATGGTAAAGAATGTGATTAAAGGCTCTTTTCCTATTTCAAAAGTTTTAGTTTTCGAGGGTAATAGCTACGTATGTTGAAAAAATGAAGATATTAGACTATTTTATGATTGCAAATGGTAAAGAATGTGATTAAAGGCTCTTTTCCTATTTCAAAAGTTTTAGTTTTCGAGGGTAATAGCTACGTATGTTGAAAAAATGAAGATATTAGACTATTTTATGATTGCAAATGGTAAAGAATGTGATTAAAGGCTCTTTTCCTATGTCAAAAGTTTTAGTTTTCGAGGGTAATAGCTACGTATGTTGAAAAAATGAAGATATTAGACTATTTTATGATTGCAAATGGTAAAGAATGTGATTAAAGGCTCTTTTCCTATGTCAAAAGTTTTAGTTTTCGAGGGTAATAGCTAAGTATGTTGAAAAAATGAAGATATTAGACTATTTTATGATTGCACTGGTAAAGAATGTGATTAAAGGCTCTTTTCCTATTTCAAAAGTTTTAGTTTTCGAGGGTAATAGCTAAGTATGTTGAAAAAATGAAGATATTAGACTATTTTATGATTGCAAATGTAAAGAATGTGATTAAAGGCTCTTTTCCTATTCAAAAGTTTTAGTTTTCGAGGGTAATAGCTACGTATGTTGAAAAAATGAAGATATTAGACTATTTTATGATTGCAAATGGTAAAGAATGTGATTAAAGGCTCTTTCCTATTTCAAAAGTTTTAGTTTTCGAGGGTAATAGCTACGTATGTTGAAAAAATGAAGATATTAGACTATTTTATGATTGCACATGGTAAAGAATGTGATTAAAGGCTCTTTTCCTATTTCAAAAGTTTTAGTTTTCGAGGGTAATAGCTACGTATGTTGAAAAAATGAAGATATTAGACTATTTTATGATTGCAAATGGTAAAGAATGTGATTAAAGGCTCTTTTCCTATGTCAAAAGTTTTAGTTTTCGAGGGTAATAGCTACGTATGTTGAAAAAATGAAGATATTAGACATTTTATGATTGCAAATGGTAAAGAATGTGATTAAAGGCTCTTTTCCTATGTCAAAAGTTTTAGTTTTCGAGGGTAATAGCTACGTATGTTGAAAAAATGAAGATATTAGACTATTTTATGATTGCAAATGGTAAAGAATGTGATTAAAGGCTCTTTTCCTATGTCAAAAGTTTTAGTTTTCGAGGGTAATAGCTAAGTATGTTGAAAAAATGAAGATATTAGACTATTTTATGATTGCACATGGTAAAGAATGTGATTAAAGGCTCTTTTCCTATTTCAAAAGTTTTAGTTTTCGAGGGTAATAGCTACGTATGTTGAAAAAATGAAGATATTAGACTATTTTATGATTGCAAATGGTAAAGAATGTGATTAAAGGCTCTTTTCCTATGTCAAAAGTTTTAGTTTTCGAGGGTAATAGCTACGTATGTTGAAAAAATGAAGATATTAGACTATTTTATGATTGCAAATGGTAAAGAATGTGATTAAAGGCTCTTTTCCTATGTCAAAAGTTTTAGTTTTCGAGGGTAATAGCTACGTATGTTGAAAAAATGAAGATATTAGACTATTTTATGATTGCAATGGTAAAGAATGTGATTAAAGGCTCTTTTCCTATTTCAAAAGTTTTAGTTTTCGAGGGTAATAGCTACGTATGTTGAAAAAATGAAGATATTAGACTATTTTATGATTGCAAATGGTAAAGAATGTGATTAAAGGCTCTTTTCCTATGTCAAAAGTTTTAGTTTTCGAGGGTAATAGCTAAGTATGTTGGAAAAATGAAGATATTAGACAATTTTATGATTGCAAATGGTAAAGAATGTGATTAAAGGCTCTTTTCCTATGTCAAAAGTTTTAGTTTTCGAGGGTAATAGCTACGTATGTTGGAAAAATGAAGATATTAGACTATTTTATGATTGCAAATGGTAAAGAATGTGATTAAAGGCTCTTTTCCTATGTCAAAAGTTTTAGTTTTCGAGGGTAATAGCTACGTATGTTGAAAAAATGAAGATATTAGACTATTTTATGATTGCACATGGTAAAGAAAGTGATTAAAGGCTCTTTTCCTATTTCAAAAGTTTTAGTTTCGAGGGTAATAGCTACGTATGTTGAAAAAATGAAGATATTAGACTATTTTATGATTGCAAATGGTAAAGAATGTGATTAAAGGCTCTTTTCCTATGTCAAAAGTTTTAGTTTTCGAGGGTAATAGCTACGTATGTTGAAAAAATGAAGATATTAGACTATTTTATGATTGCAAATGGTAAAGAATGTGATTAAAGGCTCTTTTCCTATGTCAAAAGTTTTAGTTTTCGAGGGTAATAGCTACGTATGTTGAAAAAATGAAGATATTAGACTATTTTATGATTGCAAATGGTAAAGAATGTGATTAAAGGCTCTTTTCCTATGTCAAAAGTTTTAGTTTTCGAGGTTAATAGCTACGTATGTTGAAAAAATGAAGATATTAGACTATTTTATGATTGCACATGGTAAAGAATGTGATTAAAGGCTCTTTTCCTATTCAAAAGTTTTAGTTTTCGAGGGTAATAGCTACGTATGTTGAAAAAATGAAGATGTTAGACAATTTTATGATTGCACTGGTAAAGAATGTGATTAAAGGCTCTTTTCCTATGTCAAAAGTTTTAGTTTTCGAGGGTAATAGCTACGTATGTTGAAAAAATGAAGATATTAGACTATTTTATGATTGCAAATGGTAAAGAATGTGATTAAAGGCTCTTTTCCTATTTCAAAAGTTTTAGTTTTCGAGGGTAATAGCTACGTATGTTGAAAAAATGAAGATATTAGACTATTTTATGATTGCACATGGTAAAGAATGTGATTAAAGGCTCTTTTCCTATTTCAAAAGTTTTAGTTTTCGAGGGTAATAGCTACGTATGTTGAAAAAATGAAGATATTAGACTATTTTATGATTGCACATGGTAAAGAATGTGATTAAAGGCTCTTTTCCTATGTCAAAAGTTTTAGTTTTCGAGGGTAATAGCTACGTATGTTGAAAAAATGAAGATATTAGACTATTTTATGATTGCAAATGGTAAAGAATGTGATTAAAGGCTCTTTTCCTATGTCAAAAGTTTTAGTTTTCGAGGGTAATAGCTACGTATGTTGAAAAAATGAAGATATTAGACTATTTTATGATTGCAAATGGTAAAGAATGTGATTAAAGGCTCTTTTCCTATGTCAAAAGTTTTAGTTTTCGAGGGTAATAGCTACGTATGTTGAAAAAATGAAGATATTAGACTATTTTATGATTGCACATGGTAAAGAATGTGATTAAAGGCTCTTTTCCTATGTCAAAAGTTTTAGTTTTCGAGGGTAATAGCTACGTATGTTGGAAAAAATGAAGATATTAGACATATTTTATGATTGCACATGGTAAAGAATGTGATTAAAGGCTCTTTTCCTATTTCAAAAGTTTTAGTTTTCGAGGGTAATAGCTACGTATGTTGAAAAAATGAAGATATTAGACTATTTTATGATTGCACATGGTAAAGAATGTGATTAAAGGCTCTTTTCCTATTTCAAAAGTTTTAGTTTTCGAGGGTAATAGCTACGTATGTTGAAAAAATGAAGATATTAGACTATTTTATGATTGCAAATGGTAAAGAATGTGATTAAAGGCTCTTTTCCTATTTCAAAAGTTTTAGTTTTCGAGGGTAATAGCTACGTATGTTGAAAAAATGAAGATATTAGACTATTTTATGATTGCACATGGTAAAGAATGTGATTAAAGGCTCTTTTCCTATGTCAAAAGTTTTAGTTTTCGAGGGTAATAGCTACGTATGTTGAAAAAATGAAGATATTAGACTATTTTATGATTGCAAATGGTAAAGAATGTGATTAAAGGCTCTTTTCCTATTTCAAAAGTTTTAGTTTTCGAGGGTAATAGCTACGTATGTTGGAAAAATGAAGATATTAGACATTTTATATTGCAAATGGTAAAGAATGTGATTAAAGGCTCTTTTCCTATGTCAAAAGTTTTAGTTTTCGAGGGTAATAGCTACGTATGTTGAAAAAATGAAGATATTAGACTATTTTATGATTGCACATGGTAAAGAAAGTGATTAAAGGCTCTTTTCCTATTTCAAAAGTTTTAGTTTTCGAGGGTAATAGCTACGTATGTTGAAAAAATGAAGATGTTAGACTATTTTATGATTGCACATGGTAAAGAATGTGATTAAAGGCTCTATTCGTATTTCAAAAGTTTTAGTTTTCGAGGGTAATAGCTACGTATGTTGAAAAAATGAAGATATTAGACTATTTTATGATTGCAAATGGTAAAGAATGTGATTAAAGGCTCTTTTCCTATGTCAAAAGTTTTAGTTTTCGAGGGTAATAGCTAGTATGTTGAAAAAATGAAGATATTAGACTATTTTATGATTGCAAATGGTAAAGAATGTGATTAAAGGCTCTTTTCCTATGTCAAAAGTTTTAGTTTTCGAGGGTAATAGCTACGTATGTTGAAAAAATGAAGATATTAGACATTTTATGATTGCACATGGTAAAGAATGTGATTAAAGGCTCTTTTCCTATTTCAAAAGTTTTAGTTTTCGAGGGTAATAGCTACGTATGTTGAAAAAATGAAGATATTAGACTATTTTATGATTGCACATGGTAAAGAATGTGATTAAAGGCTCTTTTCCTATTTCAAAAGTTTTAGTTTTCGAGGGTAATAGCTACGTATGTTGAAAAAATGAAGATATTAGACTATTTTATGATTGCACATGGTAACGAATGTGATTAAAGGCTCTTTTCCTATGTCAAAAGTTTTAGTTTTCGAGGGTAATAGCTACGTATGTTGAAAAAATGAAGATATTAGACTATTTTATGATTGCACATGGTAAAGAATGTGATTAAAGGCTCTTTTCCTATTTCAAAAGTTTTAGTTTTCGAGGGTAATAGCTACGTATGTTGAAAAAATGAAGATATTAGACTATTTTATGATTGCACATGGTAAAGAATGTGATTAAAGGCTCTTTTCCTATGTCAAAAGTTTTAGTTTTCGAGGGTAATAGCTACGTATGTTGAAAAAATGAAGATATTAGACTATTTTATGATTGCACATGGTAAAGAATGTGATTAAAGGCTCTTTTCCTATTTCAAAAGTTTTAGTTTTCGAGGGTAATAGCTACGTATTTGAAAAAATGAAGATATTAGACTATTTTATGATTGCAAATGGTAACGAATGTGATTAAAGGCTCTTTTCCTATGTCAAAAGTTTTAGTTTTCGAGGGTAATAGCTACGTATGTTGAAAAAATGAAGATATTAGACTATTTTATGATTGCACATGGTAAAGAATGTGATTAAAGGCTCTTTTCCTATGTCAAAAATGTTTTAGTTCATACGTAATAGCTACGTATGTTGAAAAAATGAAGATATTAGACTATTTTATGATTGCAAATGGTAAAGAATGTGATTAAAGGCTCTTTTCCTATGTCAAAAGTTTTAGTTTTCGAGGGTAATAGCTACGTATGTTGAAAAAATGAAGATATTAGACTATTTTATGATTGCAATGGTAAAGAATGTGATTAAAGGCTCTTTTTTATGATTCAAAAGTTTTAGTTTTTTAGAGTTTTTCATGTTGAAAAAATGAAGATATTAGACTATTTTATGATTGCACATGGTAAAGAATGTGATTAAAGGCTCTTTTCCTATTTCAAAAGTTTTAGTTTTCGAGGGTAATAGCTACGTATGTTGAAAAAATGAAGATATTAGACTATTTTATGATTGCACATGGTAAGAATGTGATTAAAGGCTCTTTTCCTATTTCAAAGTTTTAGTTTTCGAGGGTAATAGCTACGTATGTTGAAAAAATGAAGATATTAGACTATTTTATGATTGCAAATGTAAAGAATGTGATTAAAGGCTCTTTTCCTATGTCAAAAGTTTTAGTTTTCGAGGGTAATAGCTACGTATGTTGAAAAAATGAAGATATTAGACTATTTTATGATTGCAAATGGTAAAGAATGTGATTAAAGGCTCTTTTCCTATGTCAAAAGTTTTAGTTTTCGAGGGTAATAGCTACGTATGTTGAAAAAATGAAGATATTAGACTATTTTATGATTGCAAATGGTAAAGAATGTGATTAAAGGCTCTTTTCCTATTCAAAAGTTTTAGTTTTCGAGGGTAATAGCTACGTATGTTGAAAAAATGAAGATATTAGACTATTTTATGATTGCAAATGGTAAAGAATGTGATTAAAGGCTCTTTTCCTATTTCAAAAGTTTTAGTTTTCGAGGGTAATAGCTAAGTATGTTGAAAAAATGAAGATTTAGACATTTTATGATTGCACATGGTAAAGAATGTGATTAAAGGCTCTTTTCCTATGTCAAAAGTTTTAGTTTTCGAAGGGTATAAGATATTAGACTATTTTATGATTGCACATGGTAAAGAATGTGATTAAAGGCTCTTTTCCTATTCAAAAGTTTTAGTTTTCGAGGGTAATAGCTACGTATGTTGAAAAAATGAAGATATTAGACTATTTTATGATTGCACATGGTAAAGAATGTGATTAAAGGCTCTTTTCCTATTTCAAAAGTTTTAGTTTTCGAGGGTAATAGCTACGTATGTTGAAAAAATGAAGATATTAGACTATTTTATGATTGCAAATGGTAAAGAATGTGATTAAAGGCTCTTTTCCTATTTCAAAAGTTTTAGTTTTCGAGGGTAATAGCTACGTATGTTGAAAAAATGAAGATATTAGACTATTTTATGATTGCAATGGTAAAGAATGTGATTAAAGGCTCTTTTCCTATTTCAAAAGTTTTAGTTTTCGAGGGTAATAGCTACGTATGTTGAAAAAATGAAGATATTAGACTATTTTATGATTGCAAATGGTAAAGAATGTGATTAAAGGCTCTTTTCCTATTTCAAAAGTTTTAGTTTTCGAGGGTAATAGCTACGTATGTTGAAAAAATGAAGATATTAGACTATTTTATGATTGCAAATGGTAACGAATGTGATTAAAGGCTCTTTTCCTATGTCAAAAGTTTTAGTTTTCGAGGGTAATAGCTACGTATGTTGAAAAAATGAAGATATTAGACTATTTTATGATTGCACATGGTAAAGAATGTGATTAAAGGCTCTTTTCCTATTTCAAAAGTTTTAGTTTTCGAGGGTAATAGCTACGTATGTTGAAAAAATGAAGATATTAGACTATTATATGATTGCAAATGGTAAAGAATGTGATTAAAGGCTCTTTTCCTATGTCAAAAGTTTTAGTTTTCGAGGGTAATAGCTACGTATGTTGAAAAAAGAAGATATTAGACATTTTATGATTGCACATGGTAAAGAATGTGATTAAAGGCTCTTTTCCTATTTCAAAAGTTTTAGTTTTCGAGGGTAATAGCTACGTATGTTGAAAAAATGAAGATATTAGACTATTTTATGATTGCACATGGTAAAGAATGTGATTAAAGGCTCTTTTCCTATTTCAAAAGTTTTAGTTTTCGAGGGTAATAGCTACGTATGTTGAAAAAATGAAGATATTAGACTATTTTATGATTGCACATGGTAAAGAATGTGATTAAAGGCTCTTTTCCTATGTCAAAGTTTTAGTTTTCGAGGGTAATAGCTACGTATGTTGAAAAAATGAAGATATTAGACTATTTTATGATTGCACATGGTAAAGAATGTGATTAAAGGCTCTTTTTTTATGAAAAGTTTTAGTTTTTAGAGTAATAGCTACGTATGTTGAAAAAATGAAGATATTAGACTATTTTATGATTGCAAATGGTAAAGAATGTGATTAAAGGCTCTTTTCCTATGTCAAAAGTTTTAGTTTTCGAGGGTAATAACTACGTATGTTGAAAAAATGAAGATATTAGACTATTTTATGATTGCACATGGTAAAGAATGATATTTTTTTCATTAAAAGTTTTAGTTTTCGAGGGTAATAGCTACGTATGTTGAAAAAATGAAGATATTAGACTATTTTATGATTGCAAATGGTAAAGAATGTGATTAAAGGCTCTTTTCCTATGTCAAAAGTTTTAGTTTTCGAGGGTAATAGCTACGTATGTTGAAAAAATGAAGATATTAGACTATTTTATGATTGCAATGGTAAAGAATGTGATTAAAGGCTCTTAAGAGTTTATGATTCACAAAGTGTGATTAAAGGTTCTTTTAGAGTTTTTCATTTTTAGAAAAAATGAAGATATTAGACTATTTTATGATTGCACATGGTAAAGAATGTGATTAAAGGCTCTTTTCCTATTTCAAAAGTTTTAGTTTTCGAGGGTAATAGCTACGTATGTTGAAAAAATGAAGATATTAGACAATTTTATGATTGCACATGGTAAAGAATGTGATTAAAGGCTCTTTTCCTATTTCAAAAGTTTTAGTTTTCGAGGGTAATAGCTACGTATGTTGAAAAAATGAAGATATTAGACTATTTTATGATTGCAAATGGTAAAGAATGTGATTAAAGGCTCTTTTCCTATGTCAAAAGTTTTAGTTTTCGAGGATAATAGCTACGTATGTTGAAAAAATGAAGATATTAGACTATTTTATGATTGCAAATGGTAACGAATGTGATTAAAGGCTCTTTTCCTATGTCAAAAGTTTTAGTTTTCGAGGGTAATAGCTACGTATGTTGAAAAAATGAAGATATTAGACTATTTTATGATTGCAAATGGTAAAGAATGTGATTAAAGGCTCTTTTCCTATTTCAAAAGTTTTAGTTTTCGAGGGTAATAGCTACGTATGTTGAAAAAATGAAGATATTAGACTATTTTATGATTGCAAATGGTAAAGAATGTGATTAAAGGCTCTTTTCCTATGTCAAAAGTTTTAGTTTTCGAGGGTAATAGCTACGTATGTTGAAAAAATGAAGATATTAGACTATTTTATGATTGCAAATGGTAAAGAAAGTGATTAAAGGCTCTTTTCCTATTTCAAAAGTTTTAGTTTTCGAGGGTAATAGCTACGTATGTTGAAAAAATGAAGATATTAGACTATTTTATGATTGCACATGGTAAAGAATGTGCTTAAAGGCTCTTTTCCTATTTCAAAAGTTTTAGTTTTCGAGGGTATAAGATATTAGACTATTTTATGATTGCAAATGGTAAAGAATGTGATTAAAGGCTCTTTTCCTATGTCAAAAGTTTTAGTTTTCGAGGGTAATAGCTACGTATGTTGAAAAAATGAAGATATTAGACTATTTTATGATTGCAAATGGTAAAGAATGTGATTAAAGGCTCTTTTCCTATGTCAAAAGTTTTAGTTTTCGAGGGTAATAGCTACGTATGTTGAAAAAATGAAGATATTAGACTATTTTATGATTGCACATGGTAAAGAATGTGATTAAAGGCTCTTTTCCTATTTCAAAAGTTTTAGTTTTCGAGGGTAATAGCTACGTATGTTGAAAAAATGAAGATATTAGACTATTTTATGATTGCACATGGTAAAGAATGTGATTAAAGGCTCTTTTCCTATTTCAAAAGTTTTAGTTTTCGAGGGTAATAGCTACGTATGTTGAAAAAAATGAAGATATTAGACTATTTTATGATTGCAATGGTAAAGAATGTGATTAAAGGCTCTTTTCCTATTTCAAAAGTTTTAGTTTTCGAGGGTAATAGCTACGTATGTTGAAAAAATGAAGATATTAGACAATTTTATGATTGCACATGGTAAAGAATGTGATTAAAGGCTCTTTTCCTATTTCAAAAGTTTTAGTTTTCGAGGGTAATAGCTACGTATGTGAAAAAATGAAGATATTAGACTATTTTATGATTGCAAATGGTAAAGAATGTGATTAAAGGCTCTTTTCCTATTTCAAAAGTTTTAGTTTTCGAGGGTAATAGCTACGTATGTTGAAAAAATGAAGATATTAGACTATTTTATGATTGTACATGGTAAAGAATGTGATTAAAGGCTCTTTTCCTATTTCAAAAGTTTTAGTTTTCGAGGGTAATAGCTACGTATGTTGAAAAAATGAAGATATTAGACTATTTTATGATTGCAAATGGTAAAGAATGTGATTAAAGGCTCTTTTCCTATTTCAAAAGTTTTAGTTTTCGAGGGTAATAGCTACGTATGTTGAAAAAATGAAGATATTAGACTATTTTATGATTGCACATGGTAAAGAATGTGATGAAAGGCTCTTTTCCTATTTCAAAAGTTTTAGTTTTCGAGGGGTAACAGTTACGTATGTTGAAAAAATGAAGATATTAGACAATTTTATGATTGCACATGGTAAAGAATGTGATTAAAGGCTCTTTTCTATTTCAAAAGTTTTAGTTTTCGAGGGTAATAGCTACGTATGTTGAAAAAATGAAGATATTAGACTATTTTATGATTGCAAATGGTAAAAAATGTGATTAAAGGCTCTTTTCCTATTTCAAAAGTTTTAGTTTTCGAGGGTAATAGCTACGTATGTTGAAAAAATGAAGATATTAGACTATTTTATGATTGCAAATGGTAAAGAATGTGATTAAAGGCTCTTTTCCTATTTTCAAAAGTTTTAGTTTTCGAGGGTAATAGCTACGTATGTTGAAAAAATGAAGATATTAGACTATTTTATGATTGCACATGGTAAAGAATGTGATTAAAGGCTCTTTTCCTATGTCAAAAGTTTTAGTTTTCGAGGGTAATAGCTACGTATGTTGAAAAAATGAAGATATTAGACTATTTTATGATTGCAAATGGTAAAGAATGTGATTAAAGGCTCTTTTCCTATTTCAAAAGTTTTAGTTTTCGAGGGTAATAGCTACGTATGTTGAAAAAATGAAGATATTAGACAATTTTATGATTGCACATGGTAAAGAATGTGATTAAAGGCTCTTTTCCTATTTCAAAAGTTTTAGTTTTCGAGGGTAATAGCTACGTATGTTGAAAAAATGAAGATATTAGACTATTTTATGATTGCACATGGTAAAGAATGTGATTAAAGGCTCTTTTCCTATTTCAAAAGTTTTAGTTTTCGAGGGTAATAGCTATGTATGTTGAAAAAATGAAGATATTAGACTAATTTTATGATTGCATATGGTAAAGAATGTGATTAAAGGCTCTTTTCCTATTTCAAAAGTTTTAGTTTTCGAGGGTAATAGCTACGTATGTTGAAAAAATGAAGATATTAGACTATTTTATGATTGCACATGGTAAAGAATGTGATTAAAGGCTCTTTTCCTATTTCAAAAGTTTTAGTTTTCGAGGGTAATAGCTACGTATGTTGAAAAAATGAAGATATTAGACTATTTTATGATTGCACATGGTAAAGAATGTGATTAAAGGCTCTTTTCCTATTTCAAAAGTTTTAGTTTTCGAGGGTAATAGCTACGTATGTTGAAAAAATGAAGATATTAGACTATTTTATGATTGCACATGGTAAAGAATGTGATTAAAGGCTCTTTTCCTATTTCAAAAGTTTTAGTTTTCGAGGGTAATAGCTACGTATGTTGAAAAAATGAAGATATTAGACTATTTTATGATTGCACATGGTAAAGAATGTGATTAAAGGCTCTTTTCCTATGTCAAAAGTTTTAGTTTTCGAGGGTAGTATCTACGTATGTGGAAAAAATGAAGATATTAGACTATTTTATGATTGCAATGGTAAAGAATGTGATTAAAGTCTCTTTTCCTATTTCAAAAGTTTTAGTTTTCGAAACTAATAGCTACGTATGTTGAAAAAATGAAGATATTAGACTATTTTATGATTGTACATGGTAAAGAATGTGATTAAAGGCTCTTTTCCTATTTCAAAAGTTTTAGTTTTCGAGGGTAATAGCTACATATGTTGAAAAAATGAAGATATTAGACTATTTTATGATTCCACATGGTAAAGAATGTGATTAAAGGCTCTTTTCCTATTTCAAAAGTTTAGTTTTCGAGGGTAATAGCTATGTCTGTGGAAAAAATGAAGATATTAGACTATTTTATGATTGCACATGGTAAAGAATGTGATTAAAGGCTCTTTTCCTATTTCAAAAGTTTTAGTTTTCGAGGGTAATAGCTACGTATGTTGAAAAAATGATTAGACAATTTTATGATTGCACATGGTAAAGAATGTGATTAAAGGCTCTTTTCCTATTTCAAAAGTTTTAGTTTTCGAGGGTAATAGCTACGTATGTTGAAAAAATGAAGATATTAGACAATTTTATGATTGCACATGGTAAAGAATGTGATTAAAGGCTCTTTTCCTATGTCAAAAGTTATAGTTTTCGAAGGTAATAGCTACGTATGTTGAAAAAATGAAGATATTAGACTATTTTATGATTGCAAATGGTAAAGAATGTGATTAAAGGCTCTTTTCCTATTTCAAAAGTTTTAGTTTTCGAGGGTAATTTCTACGTATGTTGAAAAAATGAAGATATTAGACAATTTTATGATTGCACATGGTAAAGAATGTGATTAAAGGCTCTTTTCCTATTTCAAAAGTTTTAGTTTTCGAGGGTAATAGCTCCATATGTTGAAAAAATGAAGATATTAGACTATTTTATGATTTCACATGGTAAAGAATGTGATTAAAGGCTCTTTTCCTATTTCAAAAGTTTTAGTTTTCGAGGGTAATAGCTATGTCGGTGGAAAAAATGAAGATATTAGACTATTTTATGATTGCATATGATAGAGAATGTGATTAAAGGCTCTTTTCCTATTTCAAAAGTATTAGTTTTCGAGGGGTAATAGCTACGTATGTTGAAAAAAATGAAGATATTAGACAATTTTATGATTGCACATGGTAAAGAATGTGATTAAAGGCTCTTTTTCTATTTCAAAAGTTTTAGTTTTCGAGGGTAATAGCTACGTATGTTGAAAAAAATGAAGATATTAGACTATTTTATGATTGCACATGGTAAAGAATGTGATTAAAGGCTCTTTTCCTATTTCAAAAGTTTAGTTTTCGAGGGTAATAGCTACGTATGTTGAAAAAATGAAGATATTAGACTATTTTATGATTGCACATGGTAAAGAATGTGATTAAAGGCTCTTTTCCTATTTCAAAAGTTTTAGTTTTCGAGGGTAATAGCTACGTATGTTGAAAAAATGAAGATATTAGACAATTTTATGATTGCACATGGTAAAGAATGTGATTAAACGTTCTTTTCCTATGTCAAAAGTTTTAGTTTTCGAGGGTAGTATCTACGTATGTTGAAAAAATGAAGATATTAGACTATTTTATGATTGTAAATGGTAAAGAATGGGATTAAAGTCTCTTTTCCTATTTCAAAAGTTTTAGTTTTCGAGGGTAATAGCTACGTATGTTGAAAAAAATGAAGATATTAGACTATTTTATGATTGTACATGGTAAAGAATGTGATTAAAGGCTCTTTTCCTATTTCAAAAGTTTTAGTTTTCGAGGGTAATAGCTACATATGTTGAAAAAATGAAGATATTAGACTATTTTATGATTCCACATGGTAAAGAATGTGATTAAAGGCTCTTTTCCTATTTCAAAAGTTTAGTTTTCGAGGGTAATAGCTATGTCTGTGGAAAAAATGAAGATATTAGACTATTTTATGATTGCACATGGTAAAGAATGTGATTAAAGGCTCTTTTCCTATTTCAAAAGTTTTAGTTTTCGAGGGTAATAGCTACGTATGTTGAAAAAATGATTAGACAATTTATGATTGCACATGGTAAAGAATGTGATTAAAGGCTCTTTTCCTATTTCAAAAGTTTTAGTTTTCGAGGGTAATAGCTACGTATGTTGAAAAAATGAAGATATTAGACAATTTTATGATTGCACATGGTAAAGAATGTGATTAAAGGCTCTTTTCCTATGTCAAAAGTTATAGTTTTCGAAGGTAATAGCTACGTATGTTGAAAAAATGAAGATATTAGACTATTTTATGATTGCAAATGGTAAAGAATGTGATTAAAGGCTCTTTTCCTATTTCAAAAGTTTTAGTTTTCGAGGGTAATAGCTACGTATGTTGAAAAAATGAAGATATTAGACTATTTTATGATTGCAAATGGTAAAGAATGTGATTAAAGGCTCTTTTCCCATGTCAAAAGTTTTAGTTTTCGCGGGTAATAGCTATGTATGTTGAAAAAATGAAGATATTAGACAATTTTATGATTGCTCATGGTAAAGAATGTGATTAAAGGCTCTTTTCCTATGTCAAAAGTTTTAGTTTTCGGGGGTAAGAGCTTTGTCTGTGGAAAAAATGAAGATATTAGACAATTTTATGATTGCACATGGTAAAGAATGTGATTAAAGGCTCTTCTCCTAAGTCAAAAGTTTTAATTTTCGAGGGTAATAGCTACGTATGTTGAAAAAATGAAGATATTAGACTATTTTATGATTGCACATGGTAAAGAATGTGATTAAAGGCTCTTTTCCTATTTCAAAAGTTTTAGTTTTCGAGGGTAATAGCTAGGTATGTTGAAAAAATGAAGATATTAGACAATTTTATGATTGCACATGGTAAAGAATGTGATTAAACGTTCTTTTCCTATGTCAAAAGTTTTAGTTTTCGAGGGTATAGTAGCTACGTATGTGGAAAAATGAAGATATTAGACTATTTTATGATTGCACATGGTAAAGAATGTGATTAAAGGCTCTTTTCCTATTTCAAAAGTTTTAGTTTTCGAGGGTAATAGCTACGTATGTTGAAAAAATGAAGATATTAGACAATTTCATGATTGCACATGGTAAAGAATGGGATTAAAGGCTCTTTTCCTATTTCAAAAGTTTTAGTTTTCGAGGGTAATAGCTACGTATTTTGAAAAAATGAAGATATTAGACTATTTTATGATTGCACATGGTAAAAAATGTGATTAAAGGCTCTTTTCCTATTTCAAAAGTTTTAGTTTTCGAGGGTAATAGCTACGTATGTTGAAAAAATGAAGATATTAGACTATTTTATGATTGCAAATGGTAAAGAATGTGATTAAAGGCTCTTTTCCTTTTTCAAAAGTTTTAGTTTTCTAGGGTAATAGCTACGTATGTTGAAAAAATGAAGATATTAGACTATTTTATGATTGCACATGGTAAAAAATGTGATTAAAGGCTCTTTTCCTATTTCAAAAGTTTTAGTTTTCGAGGGTAATAGCTACGTATGTTGAAAAAATGAAGATATTAGACTATTTTATGATTGCACATGGTAAAGAATGTGATTAAAGGCTCTTTTCCTATGTCAAAAGTTTTAGTTTTCGAGGGTAATAGCTACGTATGTGGAAAAAATGAAGATATTAGACTATTTTAAGATTGCAAATGGTAAAGAATGTTATTAAAGGCTCTTTTCCTATTTCAAAAGTTTTAGTTTTCGAGGGTAATAGCTACGTATGTTGAAAAAATGAAGATATTAGACTATTTTATGATTGCACATGGTAAAGAATGTGATTAAAGGCTCTTTTCCTATTTCAAAAGTTTTAGTTTTCGAGGGTAATAGCTCCATATGTTGAAAAAATGAAGATATTAGACTATTTTATGATTGCAAATGGTAAAGAATGTGATTAAAGGCTCTTTTCCTTTTTCAAAAGTTTTAGTTTTCGAGGGTAATAGCTACGTATGTTGAAAAAATGAAGATATTAGACTATTTTATGATTGCACATGGTAAAAAATGTGATTAAAGGCTCTTTTCCTATTTCAAAAGTTTTAGTTTTCGAGGGGTAATAGCTACATATGTTGAAAAAATGAAGATATTAGACTATTTTATGATTGCATATGGTAAAGAATATGATTAAAGGCTCTTTTCCTATTTCAAAAGTTTTAGTTTTCGAGGGTAATAGCTATGTCTGTGGAAAAAATGAAGATATTAGACTATTTTATGATTGCACATGGTAAAGAATGTGATTAAAGGCTCTTTTCCTATTTCAAAAGTTTTAGTTTTCGAGGGTAACAGCTACGTATGTTGAAAAAATGAAGATATTAGACAATTTTATGATTGCACATGGTAAAGAATGTGATTAAAGGCTCTTTTTCTATTTCAAAAGTTTTAGTTTTCGAGGGTAATAGCTACGTATGTTGAAAAAAATAAGATATTAGACTATTTTATGATTGCACATGGTAAAAAATGTGATTAAAGGCTCTTTTCCTATTTCAAAAGTTTTAGTTTTCGAGGGTAATAGCTACGTATGTTGAAAAAATGAAGATATTAGACTATTTTATGATTGCAAATGGTAAAGAATGTGATTAAAGGCTCTTTTCCTTTTTCAAAATGTTTTCGAGGGTAATAGCTACGTTTGTTGAAAAAATGAAGATATTAGACTATTTTATGATTGCACATGGTAAAGAATGTGATTAAAGGCTCTTTTCCTATGTCAAAAGCTTTAGTTTTCGAGGGTAATAGCTACGTATGTGGAAAAAATGAAGATATTAGACTATTTTAAGATTGCAAATGGTAAAGAATGTGATTAAAGGCTCTTTTCCTATTTCAAAAGTTTTAGTTTTTGAGGGTAATAGCTACGTATGTTGAAAAAATGAAGATATTAGACTATTTTATGATTGCACATGGTAAAGAATGTGATTAAAGGCTCTTTTCCTATTTCATAAGTTTTACTTTTCGAGGGTAATAGCTACATATGTTGAAAAAATGAAGATATTAGACTATTTTATGATTTCACATGGTAAAGAATGTGATTAAAGGCTCTTTTCCTATTTCTAAAGTTTTAGTTTTCGAGGGTAATAGCTATGTCTGTGGAAAAAATGAAGATATTAGACTATTTTATGATTGCATATGATAAAGAATGTGATTAAAGGCTCTTTTCCTATTTCAAAAGTTTTAGTTTTCGAGGGTAATAGCTACGTATGTTGAAAAAATGAAGATATTAGACAATTTTATGATTGCACATGGTAAAGAATGTGATTAAAGGCTCTTTCCCTATTTCAAAAGTTTTAGTTTTCGAGGGTAATAGCTACGTATGTTGAAAAAATGAAGATATTAGACTATTTTATGATTGCACATGGTAAAGAATGTGATTAAAGGCTCTTTTCCTATTTCAAAAGTTTTAGTTTTCGAGGGTAATAGCTACGTATGTTGAAAAAAATGAAGATATTAGACTATTTTATGATTGCACATGGTAAAGAATGTGATTAAAGGCTCTTTTCCTATTTCAAAAGTTTTAGTTTTCGAGGGTAATAGCTACGTATGTTGAAAAAATGAAGATATTAGACAATTTTATGATTGCACATGGTAAAAAATTTGATTAAACGTTCTTTTCCTATGTCAAAAGTTTTAGTTTTCGAGGGTAGTAGCTACGTATGTGGAAAAAATGAAGATATTAGACTATTTTATGATTGTAAATGGTAAAGAATGGGATTAAAGTCTCTTTTCCTATTTCAAAAGTTTTAGTTTTCGAGGGTAATAGCTACGTATGTTGAAAAAATGAAGATATTAGACTATTTTATGATTGTACATTGTAAAGAATGTGATTAAAGCCTCTTTTCCTATTTCAAAAGTTTTTAGTTTTCGAGGGTAATAGCTACATATGTTGAAAAAATGAAGATATTAGACAATTTTATGATTGCACATGGTAAAGAATTTGATTAAACGTTCTTTTCCTATGTCAAAAGTTTTAGTTTTCGAGGGGTAGTAGCTACGTATGTGGAAAAAATGAAGATATTAGACTATTTTATGATTGTAAATGGTAAAGAATGGGATTAAAGTCTCTTTTCCTATTTCAAAAGTTTTAGTTTTCGAGGGTAATAGCTACGTATGTTGAAAAATGAAGATATTAGACTATTTTATGATTGTACATTGTAAAGAATGTGATTAAAGGCTCTTTTCCTATTTCAAAAGTTTTAGTTTTCGAGGGTAATAGCTACATATGTTGAAAAAATGAAGATATTAGACTATTTTATGATTGCATATGGTAAAGAATATGATTAAAGGCTCTTTTCCTATTTAAAAAGTTTTAGTTTTCGAGGGTAATAGCTATGTCTGTGGAAAAAATGAAGATATTAGACTATTTTATGATTGCACATGGTAAAGAATGTGATGAAAGGCTCTTTTCTTATTTCAAAAGTTTAGTTTTCGAGGGTAACAGTTACGTATGTTGAAAAAATGAAGATATTAGACAATTTTATGATTGCAAATGGTAAAGAATGTGATTAAAGGCTCTTTTTCTATTTCAAAAGTTTTAGTTTTCGAGGGTAATAGCTACGTATGTTGAAAAAATGAAGATATTTGACTATTTTATGATTGCACATGGTAAAAAATGTGATTAAAGGCTCTTTTCCTATTTCAAAAGTTTTAGTTTTCGAGGGGTAATAGCTACGTATGTTGAAAAAATGAAGATATTAGACTATTTTATGATTGCAAATCGTAAAGAATGTGATTAAAGGCTCTTTTCCTTTTTCAAAAGTTTTAGTTTTCGAGGGTAATAGCTACGTATGTTGAAAAAATGAAGATATTAGACTATTTTATGATTTCACATGGTAAAAAATGTGATTAAAGGCTCTTTTCCTATTTCAAAAGTTTTAGTTTTCGAGGGTAATAGCTACGTATGTTGAAAAAATGAAGATATTAGACTATTTTATGATTGCACATGGTAAAGAATGTGATTAAAGGCTCTTTTCCTATGTCAAAAGTTTTAGTTTTCGAGGGTAATAGCTACGTATGTGGAAAAAATGAAGATATTAGACTATTTTAAGATTGCAAATGGTAAAGAATGTTATTAAAGGCTCTTTTCCTATTTCAAAAGTTTTAGTTTTCGAGGGTAATAGCTACGTATGTTGAAAAAATGAAGATATTAGACTATTTTATGATTGCACATGGTAAAGAATGTGATTAAAGGCTCTTTTCCTATTTCAAAAGTTTTAGTTTTCGAGGGTAATAGCTCCATATGTTGAAAAAATGAAGATATTAGACTATTTTATGATTGCAAATGGTAAAGAATGTGATTAAAGGCTCTTTTCCTTTTTCAAAAGTTTTAGTTTTCGAGGGTAATAGCTACGTATGTTGAAAAAATGAAGATATTAGACTATTTTATGATTGCACATGGTAAAAAATGTGATTAAAGGCTCTTTTCCTATTTCAAAAGTTTTAGTTTTCGAGGGTAATAGCTACATATGTTGAAAAAATGAAGATATTAGACTATTTTATGATTGCATATGGTAAAGAATATGATTAAAGGCTCTTTTCCTATTTCAAAAGTTTTAGTTTTCGAGGGTAATAGCTATGTCTGTGGAAAAAATGAAGATATTAGACTATTTTATGATTGCACATGGTAAAGAATGTGATTAAAGGGCTCTTTTCCTATTTCAAAAGTTTTAGTTTTCGAGGGTAACAGCTACGTATGTTGAAAAAATGAAGATATTAGACAATTTTATGATTGCACATGGTAAAGAATGTGATTAAAGGCTCTTTTTCTATTTCAAAAGTTTTAGTTTTCGAGGGTAATAGCTACGTATGTTGAAAAAAATAA
>NW_027064627.1:0-24643 GCF_032884065.1 Artemia franciscana
AAGTTTTACGTAGTTAAATTGGACAGCGAAGAATGTTGTATATTCGCAAGTTTTATGTAGTTCAAAAATATATATATTTATATCTATCTCAATTCACAGGTGGGACACAGGGACACAACTACAATGGCAGGTAACTAATATGGCGTGTAACGAATTACGCGCGCGGGGGCTTGGGGGCGCGATGCCCCCCCCCCCCCCCCCGAGCCCCCCCCCAACAGCTATATATCTATTTATATAAAAATAAGTTGTCTGTGTGTCTGTCGAGTGACGTCAGGTGTGTCGACTGACGTCATTGTATGGATTGAGCTGTATGCGTCTTGAAATTGTGTGTCGACTGACGTCATGTTTGTCAACTGATGAAATTACAGACCGGGACACAATGACGACCGGGACACGGGATACAGGGAATATAAATGACGACCGGGAACTTCAAAGAGAAATTACAGACTGGGACACCGGGACACAGGGAATATAAATGACGACCGGGACACAGTGACACAACTACAAAGGGGACGACGGGGGTACAGGGAAGATATATAAATGACGACCGGGACACAGGGATTTTTCGAAGAGAAATTACAAACCGGGACACCGGGACACAAATGACGACCGGGCCGCTGGGACACAGGGAATATAAATGACGACAGAGACACAGGGACTATAAATAACGACGGGACAAAGGGACACATCGTTAAAATAATGAGGTATAGATCTGAATACGAATTGAAAATTTGTTTGTAAATCTATAAAATTTGCTAGTAGAAAATTTGCTAGTAAGATTTGCTAGTAGATATATAAAAGTACTAAAATTTGCTGGTAGACAGCAAATTCCAACAGCTAGTAGATATATATAAAAATAAGTTGTATGTGTGTCTGTCGATTAACGTCATGATTGTGTGTTGACTTACGTCATGTCTTGACGACTGACGAAATTACAGACCTCGACATCGGGACACAAATGACGACCGGGACACCGGGACATAGGGAATAAAAATGACGAAAGGGACACTCAAAGAGAAAGCGACCAGGAGACAAGGAATGTTCGATTAGCAATCACCATCAACAAAGCACCGGGACACAAATGACAACCGGGACGAAAATGATGACCGGGACACCGGGACACAGGGAATATAAATGACGACCTCGACACTCAAGAGAAAGTACAGACTGGGACACCGGGACACAAATGACGACCGGAATACTGGGAATATAAATGACGACCAGGACACAGGGACACAACTACAAGGGGGTGCCGGGGGTACAGGGGGATATATAAATGACGACGGGACACAGGGAATGTTTGATTAGCAATCAGCATCACAAAGTTAAAGGGCAATCATTAGAATAATCAGGTATAGATCTGAATACGGATTGCTTTTCCCATGGACAATTTTATGTTGCATGTTCAAGAGTCGGTAAACCTAACAATCTATTTATATGCAAAAACAATGGGACATGGAAGAATGTTGTATATTCTTAAGTCTTACGTAGTTAAATTGGACAGCGAAGAATGTTGTATATTCGCAAGTTTTATGTAGTTCAAAAAATATATATATTTATATCTATCTCAATTCACAGGTGGGACACAGGGACACAACTACAATGGCAGGTAACTAATATGGCGTGTAACGACTTACGCGCGCGGGGGGCTTGGGGGCGCGATGCCTCCCCCGAGCCCCCCCCCCCAACAGCTATATATCTATATATTTAAAAATAAGTTGTCTGTGTGTCTGTCGAGTGACGTCAGGTGTGTCGACTGACGTCAATGTTAGTATTGAGCTCTATGCGTCATGAAATTGTGTGTCGACTGACGTCATGTTTGTCAACTGATGAAATTACAGACCGGGCCACAAATGACGACCGGGACACGGGGATACAGGGAATATAAATGACGACCGGGAACCTCAAAGAGAAATTACAGACTGGGAAACCGGAACACAGGGAATATAAATGACGACCGGGACAAAGTGACAAAACTACAAAGGGGACGACGGGGGTACAGGGAAGATATATAAATGACGACCGGGACACGGGGATTGTTCGAAGAGAAATTACAGACCGGGACACCGGGACACAGGGAATATAAATGACGACCGGGACATAGTGACACAACTACAATGGGGACGACGGGGGTACAGGGAAGATATATAAATGACGACCGAGACACAGGGACTATAAATAACGACCGGAACAAAGGGACACATCGTTAAAATAATGAGGTATAGATCTGAATACGAATTGAAAATTTGTTTGTAGATCCCAACAGCTATATATCTATATATTTAAAAATAAGTTGTCTGTGTGTCTGTCGAGTGACGTCAGGTGTGTCGACTGACGTCAATGTTAGTATTGAGCTCTATGCGTCATGAAATTGTGTGTCGACTGACGTCATGTTTGTCAACTGATGAAATTACAGACCGGGCCACAAATGACGACCGGGACACGGGGATACAGGGAATATAAATGACGACCGGGAACCTCAAAGAGAAATTACAGACTGGGACACCGGGACACAGGGAATATAAATGACGACCGGGACATAGTTACAAAACTACAAAGGGGACGACGGGGGTACAGGGAAGATATATAAATGACGACCGGGACAAAGTGACACAACTACAAAGGGGACGACGGGGGTACAGGGAAGATATATAAATGACGACCGGGACACAGGGATTGTTCGACGAGAAATTACAGACCGGGACACTGGGACACAAATGACGACCGGGACGCTGGGACACAGGGAATATAAATGACGACCGAGACACAGGGACTATAAATAACGACCGGGACAAAGGCACACATCGTTAAAATAATGAGGTATAGATCTGAATACGAATTTAAAATTTGTTTGTAGATCTGTAAAATTTGCTAGTATAAAATTTGCTAGTAAGATTTGCTAGTAGATATATAAAAGTACTAAAATTTGCTGGTAGACAGAAAATTCCAACAGCTAGTAGATATATATAAAAATAAGTTGCATGTGTGTCTGTCGATTAACGTCATGATTGTGTGTTTACTTACGTCATGTCTTGACGACTGACGAAATTACAGACCTCGACATCGAGACACAAATGACGACCGGGACACCGGGACATAGGGAATAAAAATGCGGGACACAAATGACGACCGGAAGACGGGGATACAGGGAATATAAATGACGACCGGGAACCTCAAAGAGAAATTACAGACTGGGACACCGGGACACAGGGAATATAAATGACGACCGGGACACAGTGACACAAGTACAAAGGGGACGACGGGGGTACAGGGAAGATATATAAATCACGACCGGGACACAGGGATTGTTCGAAGAGAAATTACAGACCGGGACACCGGGACACAAATGACGACCGGGACGCTGGGACACAGAAAATATAAATGACGACCGAGACACAGGGACTATAAATAACGACCAGGACAAAGGGACACATCGTTAAAATAATGAGGTATAGATCTGAATACGAATTGAAAATTTGTTTGTAAATCTATAAAATTTGCTAGTAGAAAATTTGCTAGTACCGCGCGCGGGGGGCTTTGGGGTGCGATGCCCCCCGAGCCCCCCCCCCCAACAGCTATATATCTATATATATAAAAATAAGTTGTCTGTGTGTCTCTCGAGTGACGTCAGGTGTGTCAACTGACGTCATTGTAAGGATTGAGCTGTATGCGTCATGAAATTGTGTGTCGACTGACGTCATGTTTGTCAACTGATGAAATTACAGACCGGGACACAAATGACGACCGGGACACGGGGATACAGGGAATATAAATGACGACCGGGAACCTCAAAGAGAAATTACAGACTGGGACACCGGGACACAGGAATATAAATGACGACCGGGACACAGTGACACAACTACAAAGGGGACGACGGGGGTACAGGGAAGATATATAAATGACGACCGGGACACAGGGATTGTTCGAGGAGAAATTACAGACCGGGACACCGGGACACAAATGACGACCGGGACACGGGGATACAGGGAATATAAATGACGACCGGGAACCTCAAAGAGAAATACAGACTGGGACACCGGGACACAGGGAATATAAATGACGACCGGGACACAGTGACACAACTCCAAAGGGGACGACGGGGGTACAGGGAAGATATATAAATGACGACCGGGACACAGGGATTGTTCGAAGAGAAATTACAGACCGGGACACCGGGACACAAATGACGACCGGGACACGGGGATACAGGGAATATAAATGACGACCGGGAACCTCAAAGAGAAATTACAGACTGGGACACCGGGACACAGGGAATATAAATGACGACCGGGACACAGTGACAAAACTACAAAGGGGACGACGGGGGTACAGGGAAGATATATAAATGACGACCGGGACACAGGGATTGTTCGAAGAGAAATTACAGACCGGGACACCGGGACACAAATGACGACCGGGACGCTGGGACACAGGGAATATAAATGACGACCGAGAAACAGGGACTATAAATCACGACCGGGAAAAAGGGACACATCGTTAAAATAATGAGGTATAGATCTGAATACGAATTGAAAATTTGTTTGCAGATCTATAAAATTTGCTAGTAGAAAATTTGCTAGTAACGCGCGCGGGGGGCTTGGGGGCGCGATGCCCCCCCGAGCCCCCCCCCCCCAACAGCCATATATCTATATATATAAAAATAAGTTGTCTGTGTGTCTGTCGAGTGACGTCAGGTGTGTCAACTGACGTCATTGTAAGGATTGAGCTGTATGCGTCATGAAATTGAGTGTCGACTGACGTCATGTTTGTCAACTGATGAAATTACAGACCGGAACACAAATGACGACCGGGACACGGGGATACAGGGAATATAAATGACGACCGGGAACCTCAAAGAGAAATTACAGACTGGGACACCGGGACACAGGGAATATAAATGACGACCGGGACACAGTGCCACAACTACAAAAGGGACGACGGGGGTACAGGGAAGATATATAAATGACGACCGGGACACAGGGATTGTTCGAAGAGAAATTACAGACCGGGACACCGGGACACAAATGACGACCGGGACGGTGGGACACAGGGAATATAAATGACGACCGAGACACAGGGACTATAAATAACGACCAGGACAAAGGGACACATCGTTAAAATAATGAGGTATAGATCTGAATACGAATTGAAAATTTGTTTGTAGATCTATAAAATTTGCTAGTAGAAAATTTGCTAGTAAGATTTGCTAGTAGATATATAAAAGTACTAAAATTTGCTGGTAGACAGCAAATTCCAACAGCTAGTAGATATATATATAAATAAGTTGTATGTGTGTCTGTCGATTAACGTCATGATTGGTGTTGACTTACGTCATGTCTTGACGACTGACGAAATTACAGACCTCGACATCGGGACACAAATGACGACCGGGACACCGGGACATAGGGAATAAAAATGACGAAAGGGACACTCAAAGAGAAAGCGACCAGGAGACAAGGAATGTTCGATTAGCAATCACCATCAACAAAGCACCGGGACACAAATGACAACCGGGACGAAAATGATGACCGGGACACAGGGAATATAAATGACGACCTCGACACTCAAAGAGAAAGCACAGACTGGGACACCGGGACACAAATGACGACCGGTATACTGGGAATATAAATGACGACCAGGACACAGGGACACAACTACAAGGGGGATGCTGGGGGGCACAGGGGGATATATAAATGACGACGGGGACAAAGGGAATGTTTGATTAGCAATCAGCATCAACAAAGTTAAAGGGCAATCATTAGAATAATCAGGTATAGATCTGAATACGGATTGCTTTTCCCATGGACAATTTTATGTTGCATGTTCAAGAGTCGGTAAACCTTACAATCTATTTATATGCACAAACAATGGGACATGGAAGAATGTTGTATATTCTTAAGTTTTACGTAGTTAAATTGGACAGCGAAGAATGTTGTATATTCGCAAGTTTTATGTAGTTCAAAAAATATATATTTTTATATCTATCTCAATTCACAGGTGGGACACAGGGACACAACTACAATGGCAGGTAACTAATATGGCGTGTAACGACTTACGCGCGCCGGGGGCTTGGGGGCGTGATGCCCCCCCGAGCCCCCCCCCCAACAGCTATATATCTATATATATAAAAATAAGTTGTCTGTGTGTCTGTCGAGTGACGTCAGGTGTGTCGACTGACGTCATTGTAAGGATTGAGCTGTATGCGTCATGAAATTGTGTGTCGACTGACGTCATGTTTGTCAACTGATGAAATTACAGACCGGGACACAAATGACGACTGGGACACGGGGATACAGGGAATATAAATGACGACCGGGAACCTCAAAGAGAAATTACAGACTGGGACACCGGGACACAGGGAATATAAATGACGACCGGGACACAGTGACACAACTACAAAGGGGACGACGGGGGTACAGGGAAGATATATTCATGACGACCGGGACACAGGGATTGTTCGAAGAGAAATTACAGACCGGGACACAAATGACGACCGGGACGCTGGGACACAGGGAATATAAATGACGACCGAGACACAGGGACTATAAATAACGACTGGGACAAAGGGACACATCGTTAAAATAAAGAGGTATAGATCTGAATACGAATTGAAAATTTGTTTGTAGATCTACAAAATTTGCTAGTAGAAAATTTGCTAGTAAGATTTGCTAGTAGATATATAAAAGTACTAAAATTTGCTGGTAGACAGCAAATTCCAACAGCTAGTAGATATATATAAAAATAAGTTGTATGTGTGTCTGTCGATTAACGTCATGATTGTGTGTTGACTTACGTCATGTCTTGACGACTGACGAAATTACAGACCTCAACATCGGGACACAAATGACGACCGGGACACCGGGACATAGGGAATAAAAATGACGAAAGGGACACTCAAAGAGAAAGCGACCATGAGACAAGGAATGTTCGATTAGCAATCACCATCAACAAAGCACCGGGACACAAATGACAACCGGGACGAAAATGATGACCGGGACACCGGGACACAGGGAATATAAATGACAACCTCGACACACAAAGAGAAAGTACAAACTGGGACACCGGGACACAAATGACGACCGGAATACTGGGAATATAAATGACGACCAGGACACAGGGACACAACTACAAGGGGGTGCCAGGGGGCACAGGGGGATATATAAATGACGACGGGGACACAGGGAATGTTTTATTAGCAATCAGCATCAACAAAGTTAAAGGGCAATCATTAGAATAATCAGGTATAGATCTGAATACGGATTGCTTTTCCCATGGACAATTTTATGTTGCACGTTCAAGAGTCGGTGAACCTAACAATCTATTTATTTGCACAAACAATGGGACATGGAAGAATGTTGTATATTCTTAAGTTTTACGTAGTTAAATTGGACAGCGAAGAATGTTGTATATTCGCAAGTTTTATGTAGTTCAAAAAATATATATATTTATATTTATCTCAATTCACAGGTGGGACACAGGGACACAACTACAATGGCAGGTAACTAATATGGCGTGTAACGACTTACGCGCGCGGGGGGCTTGGGGGCGCGATGCCCCCCCCCCCCCAAGCCCCCCCCCCCCAACAGCTATATATCTATATATATATAAATAAGTTGTCTGTGTGTCTGTCGAGTGACGTCAGGTGTGTCGACTGACGTCATTGTAAGGATTGAGCTGTATGCGTCATGAAATTGTGTGTCGACTGACGTCATGTTTGTCAAATGTTGAAATTACAGACCGGGACACAAATGACGACCGGGACACGGGGATACAGGGAATATAAATGACGACTGGGAACCTCAAAGAGAAATTACAGACTGGGACACCGGGACACAGGGAATATAAATGACGACCGGGACACAGTGACACAACTACAAAGGGGACGACGGGGGTACAGGGAAGATATATAAATGACGACCGGGACACAGGGATTGTTCGAAGAGAAATTACAGACCGGGACACCGGGACACAAATGACGACCGGGACGCTGGGACACAGGGAATATAAATGACGACCGAGACACAGGGACTATAAATAACGACCGGGACAAAGGGACACATCGTTAAAATAATGAGGTATAGATCTGAATACGAATTGAAAATTTGTTTGTAGATCTATAAAATTTGCTAGTAGAAAATTTGCTAGTAAGATTTGCTAGTAGATATATAAAAGTACTAAAATTTGCTGGTAGACAGCAAATTCCAACAGCTAGTAGATATATATAAAAATAAGTTGTATGTGTGTCTGTCGATTAACGTCATGATTGTGTGTTAACTTACGTCATGTCTTGACGACTGATGAAATTACAGACCTCGACATCGGGACACAAATGACGACCGGGACACCGAGACATAGGGAATAAAAATGACGAAAGGGACACTCAAAGAGAAAGCGACCAGGAGACAAGGAATGTTCGATTAGCAATCACCATCAACAAAGCACCGGGACACAAATGACAACCGGGACGAAAATGATGACCGGGACACCGGGACACAGGGAATATAAATGACGACCTCGACACTCAAAGAGAAAGTACAGACTGGGACACCGGGACACAAATGACGACCGGAATACTGGGAATATAAATGACAACCAGGACACAGGGACACAACTACAAGGGGGGTGCTGGGGGGCACAGGGGGATATATAAATGACGACGGGGACACAGGGAATGTTTGATTAGCAATCAGCATCAACAAAGTTAAAGGGCAATCATTAGAATAATCAGGTATAGATCTGAATACGGATTGCTTTTCCCATGGACAATTTTATGTTGCATGTTCAAGAGTCGGTAAACCTAACAATCTATTTATATGCACAAACAATGGGACATGGAAGAATGTTGTATATTCTTAAGTTTTACGTAGTTTAAATTGGACAGCGAAGAATGTTGTATATTCGCAAGTTTTATGTAGTTCAAAAAATATATATATTTACATCTATCTCAATTCACAGGTGGGACACAGGGACACAACTACAATGGCAGGTAACTAATATGGCGTGTAACGACTTACGCGCGCGGGGGGCTTGGGGGCGCGATGCCCCCCCGAGCCCTCCCCCAACAGCTATATATCTATATATATAAAAATAAGTTGTCTGTGTGTCTGTCGAGTGACGTCAGGTGTGTCGACTGACGTCATTGTGAGGATTGAGCTGTATGCGTCATGAAATTGTGTGTCGACTGACGTCATGTTTGTCAACTGATGAAATTACAGACCGGGACACAAATGACGACCGGGACACGGAGATACAGGGAACATAAATGACGACCGGGAACCTCAAAGAGAAATAACAGACTGGGACACGGGGACACAGGGAATATAAATGACGACCGGGACACAGTGACACAACTACAAAGGGGACGACGGGGGTACAGGGAAGATATATAAATGACGACCGGGACACAGGGATTGTTCGAAGAGAAATTACAGACCGGGACACCGGGACACAAATGACGACCGGGACGCTGGGACACAGGGAATATAAATGACGACCGAGACACAGGGACTATAAATAACGACCGGGACAAAGGGATACATTGTTAAAATAATGAGGTATAGATCTGAATACGAATTGAAAATTTGTTTCTAGATCTATAAAATTTGCTAGTAGAAAATTTACTAGTAAGATTTGCTAGTAGATATATAAAAGTACTAAAATTTGCTGGTAGACAGCAAATTTCAACAGCTAGTAGATATATATAAAAATAAGTTGTATGTGTGTCTGTCGATTAACGTCATGATTGTGTGTTGACTTACGTCATGTCTTGACGACTGACGAAATTACAGACCTCGACATCGGGACACAAATGACGACCGGGACACCGGGACATAGGGAATAAAAATGACGAAAATGACACTCAAAGAGAAAGGGACCAGGAGACAAGGAATGTTCGATTAGCAATCACCATCAAAAAAGCACCGGGACACAAATGACAACCGGGACGAAAATGATGACCGGGACACAGGGAATATAAATGACGACCTCGACACTCAAAGAGAAAGTACAGACTGGGACACCGGGACACAAATGACGACCGGAATACTGGGAATATAAATGACGACCAGGACACAGGGACACAACTACAAGGGGGGTGCCGGGGGGCACAGGGGGATATATAAATGACGACGGGGACACAGGGAATGTTTGATTAGCAATCAGCATCAACAAAGTTAAAGGGCAATCATTAGAATAATCAGGTATAGATCTGAATACGGATTGCTTTTCCCATGGACAATTTTATGTTGCATGTTCAAGAGTCGGTGAACCTAACAATCTATTTATATGCACAAACAATGGGACATGGAAGAATGTTGTATATTCTTAAGTTTTACGTAGTTAAATTGGACAGCAAAGAATGTTGTATATTCGCAAGTTTTATGTAGTTCAAAAAATATATATATTTATATCTATCTCAATTCACAGGTGGGACACAGGGACACAACTACAATGGCAGGTAACTAATATGGCGTATAACGACTTACGCGTGCGGGGCTTGGGGTTGCGATGCCCCCCGAGCCCCCCCCCCCCCAACAGCTAGTATCTATATATATAAAAATAAGTTGTATGTGTGTCTGTCGAGTGACGTCAGGTGTGTTGACTGACGTGATTGTAAGAATTGAGCTGTATGTGTCATGAAATTGTGTGTCGACTGACGTCATGTTTGTCAACTGATGAAATTACAGACCGGGACACAAATGACGACCGGGACACGGGGATACAGGGAATATAAATGACGACCGGGAACCTCAAAGAGAAATTACAGACTGGGACACCGGGACACAGGGAATATAAATGACGACCGGGACACAGTGATACAACTACAAAGGGGACGACGGGGGTACAGGGAAGATATATAAATGACGACCGGGACACAGGGATTGTTCGAAGAGAAATTACAGACTGGGACACCGGGACACAAATGACGACCGGGACGCTGGGATACAGGGAATATAAATGACGACCGAGACACAGGGACTATAAATAACGACCGGGACAAAGGGACACATCGTTAAAATAATGAGGTATAGATCTGAATACGAATTGAAAATTTGTTTGTAGATCTATAAAATTTGCTAGTAGAAAGTTTGCTAGTAAGATTTGCTAGTAGATATATAAAAGTACTAAAATTTGCTGGTAGACAGCAAATTCCAACAGCTAGTAGATATATGTAAAAATAAGTTGTATGTGTGTCTGTCCATTAACGTCATGATTGTGTGTTGACTTACGTCATGTCTTGACGACTGACGAAATTACAGACCTCGACATCGGGACACAAATGACGACCGGGACACAGGGACATAGGGAATAAAAATGACGAAAGGGACACTCAAAGAGAAAGCGACCAGGAGACAAGGAATGTTCGATTAGCAATCACCATCAACAAAGCACCAGGACACAAATGACAACTGGGACGAAAATGATGACCGGGACACCGGGACACAGGGAATATAAATGACGACCTCGACACTCAAAGAGAAAGTACAGACTGGGACACCGGGACACAAATGACGACCGGAATACTGGGAATATAAATGACGACCAGGACACAGGGACACAACTACAAGGGGGGTGCCGGGGGGCACAGGGGGATATATAAATGACGACGGGGACACAGGGAATGTTTGATTAGCAATCAGCATCAACAAAGTTAAAGGGCAATCATTAGAATAATCAGGTATAGATCTGAATACGGATTGCTTTTCCCATGGACAATTTTATGTTGCATGTTCAAGAGTTGGTAAACCTAACAATCTATTTATATGCACAAACAATGGGACATGGAAAAATGTTGTATATTCTTAAGTTTTACGTAGTTAAATTGGACAGCGAAGAATGTTGTATATTCGCAAGTTTTATGTAGTTCAAAAAATACATATATTTATATCTATCTCAATTCACAGGTGGGACGCAGGGACAAAACTACAATGGCAGGTAACTAATATGGCGTGTAACGACTTACGCGCGCGGGGGGCTTGGGGGCGCGATGCCCCCCCCGAGCCCCCCCCCCCAACAGCTATATATCTATATATATAAAAATAAGTTGTCTGTATGTCTGTCGAGTGACGTCAGGTGTGTCTACTGACGTCATTGTAAGGATTGAGCTGTATGCGTCATGAAATTGTGTGTCGACTGACATCATGTTTGTCAACTGATGAAATTACAGACCGGGACACAAATGACGACCGGGACACGGGGATACAGGGAATATAAATGACGATCGGGAACCTCAAAGAGAAATTACAGACTGGGACACAGGGAATATAAATGACGACCGGGACACAGTGACACAACTACAAAGGGGACGACGGGGGTACAGGGAAGATATATAAATGACGACCGGGACACAGGGATTGTTCGAAGAGAAATTACAGACCGGGACACCGGGACACAAATGACGACCGGGACGCTGGGACACAGGGAATATAAATGATGACCGAGACACAGGGACTATAAATAACGACCGGGACAAAGGGAAACATCGTTAAAATAATGAGGTATAGATCTGAATAGGTATAGATCTGAATACGAATTGAAAATTTGTTTGTAGATCTATAAAATTTGCTAGTAGAAAATTTGCTAGTAAGATTTGCTAGTAGATTTATAAAAGTACTAAAATTTACTGGTAGACAGCAAATTCCAACAGCTAGTAGATATATATAAAAATAAGTTGTATGTGTGTCTGTCGATTAACGTCATGATTGTGTGTTGACTTACGTCATGTCTTGACGACTGACGAAATTACAGACCTCGACATCGGGACACAAATGACGATCGGGACACCGGGACATAGGGAATAAAAATGACGAAAGGGACACTCAAAGAGAAAGCGAACAGGAGACAAGGAATCTTCGATTAGCAATCACCATCAACAAAGCACCGGGACACAAATGACAACCGGGACGAAAATGATGACCGGGACACCGGGACACAGGGAATATAAATGACGACCTCGACACTCAAAGAGAAAGTACACACTGGAACACCGGGACAAAAATGACGACCGGAATACTGGGAATATAAATGACGACCAGGACACAGGGACACAACTACAAGGGAGGTGCCGGGGGGCAAAGGGGGATATATAAATGACGACGGGGACACAGGGAATGTTTGATTAGCAATCAGCATCAACAAAGTTAAAGGGCAATCATTAGAATAATCAGGTAAAGATCTGAATACGGATTGCTTTTCCCATGGACAATTTTATGTTGCATGTTCAAGAGTCGGTAAACCTAACAATCTATTTATATGCACAAACAATGGGACATGGAAGAATGTTGTATATTCTTAAGTTTTACGTAGTTAAATTGGACAGCGAAGAATGTTGTATATTCGCAAGTTTTATGTAGTTCAAAAAATATATATATTTATATCTATCTCAATTCACAGGTGGGACACAGGGACACAACTACAATGGCAGGTAACTAATATGGCGTGTAACGACTTACGCGCGCGGGGGGCTTGGGGGCGCGATGCCCACCCCCCGAGCCCCCCCCCAACAGCTATATATCTATATATATAAAAATAAGTTGTCTGTGTGTCTGTCGAGTGACGTCAGGTGTGTCGACTGACGTCATTGTAAGGATTGAGCTGTATGCGTCATGAAATTGTGTGTCGACTGACGTCATGTTTGTCAACTGATGAAATTACAGACCGGGACACAAATGACGACCGGGACACGGGGATACAGGGAATATAAATGACGACCGGGAACCTCAAAGAGAAATTACAGACTGGGACACCGGGACACAGGGAATATAAATGACGACCGGGACACAGTGACACAACTACAAAGGGGACGACGGGGGTACAGGGAAGATATATAAATGACGACCGGGACACAGGGATTGTTCGAAGAGAAATTACAGACCGGGACACCGGGACACAAATGACGACCGGGACGCTGGGACACAGGGAATATAAATGACGACCGAGACACAGGGACTATAAATAACGACCGGGACAAAGGGACACATCGTTAAAATAATGAGGTATAGATCTGAATACGAATTGAAAATTTGTTTGTAGATCTATAAAATTTGCTAGTAGAAAATTTGCTAGTAAGATTTGCTAGTAGATATATAAAAGTACTAAAATTTGCTGGTAGACAGCAAATTCCAACAGCTAGTAGATATATATAAAAATAAGTTGTATGTGTGTCTGTCGATTAACGTCATGATTGTGTGTTGACTTACGTCATGTCTTGACGACTGACGAAATTAAAGACCTCGACATCGGGACACAAATGACGACCGGGACACCGGGACATAGGGAATAAAAATGACGAAAGGGACACTCAAAGAGAAAGCGACCAGGAGACATAGAATGTTCGATTAGCAATCACCATCAACAAAGCACCGGGACACAAATGACAACCGGGACGAAAATGATGACCGGGACACCGGGACACAGGGAGTATAAATGACGACCTCGACACTCAAAGAGAAAGTACAGACTGGGACACCGGGACACAAATGACGACCGGAATACTGGGAATATAAATGACGACCAGGACACAGGGACACAACTACAAGGGGGGTGCCGGGGGGCACAGGGGGATATATAAATGACGACGGGGACACAGGGAATGTTTGATTAGCAATCAGCATCAACAAAGTTAAAGGGCAATCATTAGAATAATCAGGTATAGATCTGAATACGGATTGCTTTTCCCATGGACAATTTTATGTTGCATGTTCAAGAGTCGGTAAACCTAACAATCTATTTATATGCACAAACAATGGGACATGGAAGAATGTTGTATATTCTTAAGTTTTACGTAGTTAAATTGGACAGCGAAGAATGTTGTATATTCGCAAGTTTTATGTAGTTCAAAAAATACATATATTTATATCTATCTCAATTCACAAGTGGGACACAGGGACACAACTACAATGGCAGGTAACTAATATGGCGTGTAACGACTTACGCGCGCGGGGGGCTTGGGGGCGTGATGCCCCCCCCCCAACAGCTATATATCTAAATATATAAAAATAAGTTGTCTGTGTGTCTGTCGAGTGACGTCAGGTGTGTCGACTGACGTCATTGTAAGGATTGAGCTGTATGCGTCATGAAATTGTGTGTCAACTGACGTCATGTTTGTCAACTGATGAAATTACTGACCGGGACACAAATGACGACCGGGACACGGGGATACAGGGAATATAAATGACGACCGGGAACCTCAAAGAGAAATTACAGACTGGGACAACGGGACACAGGGAATATAAATGACGACCGGGACACAGTGACACAACTACAATGGCAGGTAACTAATATGGCGTGTAACGACTTACGCGCGCGGGGGGCTTGGGGGCGCGATGCCCCCCCCCCCCCCCCCCAACAGCTATATATCTAAATATATAAAAATAAGTTGTCTGTGTGTCTGTCGAGTGACGTCAGGTGTGTCGACTGACGTCATTGTAAGGATTGAGCTGTATGCGTCATGAAATTGTGTGTCAACTGACGTCATGTTTGTCAACTGATGAAATTACTGACCGGGACACAAATGACGACCGGGACACGGGGATACAGGGAATATAAATGACGACCGGGAACCTCAAAGAGAAATTACAGACTGGGACAACGGGACACAGGGAATATAAATGACGACCGGGACACAGTGACACAACTACAATGGCAGGTAACTAATATGGCGTGTAACGACTTACGCGCGCGGGGGGCTTGGGGGCACGATTCCCCCCCGAGCCCCCCCCCCCCCCCAACAGCTATATATCTATATATATATATAAATAAGTTGTCTGTGTGTCTGTCGAGTGACGTCAGGTGTTTCGACTGACGTCATTGTAAGGATTGAGCTGTATACGTCATGAAATTGTGTGTCGACTGACGTCATGTTTGTCAACTGATGAAATTACAGACCGGGACACAAATGACGACCGGGACACGGGGATACAGAGAATATAAATGACGACCGGGAACCTCAAAGAGAAATTACAGACTGGTACAACGGGACACAGGGAATATAAATGACGACCGGGACACAGTGACACAACTACAAAGGGGACGACGGGGGTACAGGGAAGATATATAAATGACGACCGGGACACAGGGATTGTTCGAAGAGAAATTACAGACCGGGACACCGGGACACAAATGACGACCGGGACGCTGGGACACAGGGAATATAAATGACGACCGAGACACAGGGACTATAAATAACGACCGGGACAAAGGGACACATCGTTAAAATAATGAGGTATAGATCTGAATACGAATTGAAAATTTGTTTGTAGATCTATAAAATTTGCTAGTAGAAAATTTGCTAGTAAGATTTGCTAGTATATATATAAAAGTACTAAAATTTGCTGGTAGACAGCAAATTCCAACAGCTAGTAGATATATATAAAAATAAGTTGTAAGTGTGTCTGTCGATTAACGTCATGATTGTGTGTTGACTTACGTCATGACTAAAATTTGCTGGTAGACAGCAAATTCCAACAGCTAGTAGATATATATAAAAATAAGTTGTATGTGTGTCTGTCGATTAACGTCATGATTGTGTGTTGACTTACGTCATGTCTTGACGACTGACGAAATTACAGACCTCGACATCGGGATACAAATGACGACCGGGACACCGGGACATAGGGAATAAAAATGACGAAAGGGAAACTCAAAGAGAAAGCGACCAGGAGACAAAGAATGTTCGATTAGCAATCACCATCAACAAAGCACCGGGACACAAATGACAACCGGGACGAAAATGATGACCGGGACACCGGGACACAGGGAATATAAATGACGACCTCGACACTCAAAGAGAAAGTACAGACTGGGACACCGGGACACAAATGACGACCGGAATACTGGGAATATAAATGACGACCAGGACACAGGGACACAACTACAAGGGGGGTGCCGGGGGGCACAGGGGGATATATAAATGACGACGGGGACACAGGGATTGTTTGATTAGAAATCAGCATCAACAAACATAAAGGGCAATCATTAGAATAATCAGGTATAGATCTGAATACGGATTGCTTTTCCCATGGACAATTTTATATTGCATGTTCAAGAGTCGGTAAACCTAACAATCTATTTATATGCACAAACAATGGGACATGGAAGAATTTTGTATATTCTTAAGTTTTACGTAGTTAAATTGGACAGCGAAGAATGTTGTATATTCGCAAGTTTTATGTAGTTCAAAAAATATATATATTTATATCTATCTCAATTCACAGGTGGGACACAGGGACACAACTACAATGGCAGGTAACTAATATGGCGTGTAACGACTTACGCGCGCGGGGGGCTTGGGGGCGCGATGCCCCCGAGCCCCCCCCCAACAGCTATATATCTATATATATAAAAATAAGTTGTCTGTGTGTCTGTCGAGTGACGTCAGGTGTGTCGACTGACGTCATTGTAAGGATTGAGCTGTATGCGTCATGAAATTGTGTGTCGACTGACGTCATGTTTGTCAACTGATGAAATTACAGACCGGGACACAAATGACGACCGGGACACGGGGATACAGGGAATATAAATGACGACCGGGAACCTCAAAGAGAAATTACAGACTGGGACACCGGGACACAGGGAATATAAATGACGACCGGGACACAGTGACACAACTACAAAGGGGACAACGGGGGTACAGGGAAGATATATAAATGACGACCGGGACACAGGGATTGTTCGAAGAGAAATTACAGACCGGGACACCGGGACACAAATGACGACCGGGACGCTGGGACACAGGGAATATAAATGACGACCGAGACACAGGGACTATGAATAACGACCGGGACAAAGGGACACATTGTTAAAGTAATGAGGTATAGATCTGAATACGAATTGAAAATTTGTTTGTAGATCTATAAAATTTGCTAGTAGAAAATTTGCTAGTAAGATTTGCTAGTAGATATATAAAAGTACTAAAATTTGCTGGTAGACAACAAATTCCAACAGCTAGTAGATATATATAAAAATAAGTTGTATGTGTGTCTGTCGATTAACGTCATGATTGTGTGTTGACTTACGTCATGTCTTGACGACTGACGAAATTACAGACCTCGACATCGGGACACAAATGACGACCGGGACACTGGGACATAGGGAATAAAAATGACGAAAGGGACACTCAAAGAGAAAGCGACCAGGAGACAAGGAATGTTCGATTAGCAATCACCATCAACAAAGCACCGGGACACAAATGACAACCGGGACGAAAATGATGACCGGGACACCGGGACACAGGGAATATAAATGACGACCTCGACACTCAAAGAGAAAGTACAGACTGGGACACCGGGACACAAATGACGACCGGAATACTGGGAATATAAATGACGACCAGGACACAGGGACACAACTACAAGGGGGGTGCCGGGGGGCACAGGGGGATATATAAATGACGACGGGACACAGGGAATGTTTGATTAGCAATCAGCATCAACAAAGTTAAAGGGCAATCATTAGAATAATCAGGTATAGATCTGAATACGGATTGCTTTTCCCATGGACAATTTTATGTTGCATGTTCAAGAGTCGGTAAACCTAACAATCTATTTATATGCACAAACAATGGGACATGGAAGAATGTTGTATATTCTTAAGTTTTACGTAGTTAAATTGGACAGCGAAGAATGTTGTATATTCGCAAGTTTTATGTAGTTAAAAAAATATATATATTTATATCTATCTCAATTCACAGGTGGGACACAGGGACACAACTACAATGGCCGGTAACTAATATGGCGTGTAACGACTTACGCGCGCGGGGGGCTTGGGGGCGCGATGCCCCCCCCCCCCCCCGAGCCTCCCCCCCCAACAGCTATATATCTATATATATAAAAATAAGTTGTCTGTGTGTCTGTCGAGTGACGTCATGTGTGTCGACTGACGTCATTGTAAGGATTGAGCTGTATGCGTCATGAAATTGTGTGTCGACTGACGTCATGTTTCTCAACTGATGAAATTACAGACCGGGACACAAATGACGACCGGGACACGGGGATACAGGGAATATAAATGACGACCGGGAACCTCAAAGAGAAATTACAGACTGGGACACCGGGACACAGGGAATATAAATGACGACCGGGACACAGTGACACAACTACAAAGGGGACGACGGGGGCACAGGGAAGATATATAAATGACGACCGGGACACAGGGATTGTTCAAAGAGAAATTACAGACCGGGACACCGGGACACAAATGACGACGGGGACGCTGGGACACAGGGAATATAAATGACGACCGAGACACAGGGACTATAAATAACGACCGGGACAAAGGGACACATCGTTAAAATAATGAGGTATAGATCTGAATACGAATTGAAAATTTGTTTGTAGATCTATAAAATTTGCTAGTAGAAAATTTGCTAGTAAGATTTGCTAGTAGATATATAAAAGTACTAAAATTTGCTGGTAGACAGCAAATTCCAAGAGCTAGTAGATATATATAAAAATAAGTTGTATGTGTGTCTGTCGATTAACGTCATGATTTTGTGTTGACTTACATCATGTCTTGACGACTGACGAAATTACAGACTTCGACATCGGGATACAAATGACGACCGGGACACCGGGACATATGGAATAAAAATGACGAAAGGGACACTCAAAGAGAAAGTGACCAGGAGACAAGGAATGTTCGATTAGCAATCACCATCAACAAAGCACCGGGACACAAATGACAACCGGGACGAAAATGATGACCGGGACACCGGGACACAGGGAATATAAATGACGACCTCGACACTCAAAGAGAAAGTACAGACTGGGACACCGGGACACAAATGACGACAGGAATACTGGGAATATAAATGACGACCAGGACACAGGGACACAACTACAAGGGGGGTGCCGGGGGTACAGGGGGATATATAAATGACGACGGGGACACAGGGAATGTTTGATTAGCAATCAGCATCAACAAAGTTAAAGGGCAATCATTAGAATAATCAGGTATAGATCTGAATACGGATTGCTTTTCCCATGGACAATTTTATATTGCATGTTCAAGAGTCGGTAAACCTAACAATCTATTTATATGCACAAACAATGGGACATGGAAGAATGTTGTATATTCTTAAGTTTTACGTAGTTAAATTGGACAGCGAAGAATGTTGTATATTCGCAAGTTTTATGTAGTTCAAAAATATATATATTTATATCTATCTCAATTCACAGGTGGAACACAGGGACACAACTACAATGGCAGGTAACTAATATTTTGTGTAACGACTTACGCGCGCGGGGGGCTTGGGGGCGCGATGCCCCCCCGAGCCCCCCCCCCCCCCAACAGCTATATATCTATATATATAAAAATAAGTTGTCTGTGTGTCTGTCGAGTGACGTCAGGTGTGTCGACTGACGTCATTGTAAGCATTGAGCTGTATGCGTCATGAAATTGTGTGTCGACTGACGTCATGTTTGTCAACTGATGAAATTACAGACCGGGACACAAATGACGACCGGGACACGGGGATACAGGGAATATAAATGACGACCGGGAACCTCAAAGAGAAATTGCAGACTGGGACACCGGGACACAGGGAATATAAATGACGACCGGGACACAGTGACACAACTACAAAGGGGACGACGGGGGTACAGGGAAGATATATAAATGACGACCGGGACACAGGGATTGTTCGAAGAGAAATTACAGACCGGGACACCGGGACACAAATGACGACCGGGACGCTGGGACACAGGGAATATAAATGACGACCGAGACACAGGGACTATAAATAACGACCGGGACAAAGGGACACATCGTTAAAATAATGAGGTATAGATCTGAATACGAATTGAAAATTTGTTTGTAGATCTATAAAATTTGCTAGTAGAAAATTTGCTAGTAAGATTTGCTAGTAGATATATAAAAGTACTAAAATTTGCTGGTAGACAGCAAATTCCAAGAGCTAGTAGATATATATAAAAATAAGTTGTATGTGTGTCTGTCGATTAACGTCATGATTTTGTGTTGACTTACATCATGTCTTGACGACTGACGAAATTACAGACTTCGACATCGGGATACAAATGACGACCGGGACACCGGGACATATGGAATAAAAATGACGAAAGGGACACTCAAAGAGAAAGTGACCAGGAGACAAGGAATGTTCGATTAGCAATCACCATCAACAAAGCACCGGGACACAAATGACAACCGGGACGAAAATGATGACCGGGACACCGGGACACAGGGAATATAAATGACGACCTCGACACTCAAAGAGAAAGTACAGACTGGGACACCGGGACACAAATGACGACAGGAATACTGGGAATATAAATGACGACCAGGACACAGGGACACAACTACAAGGGGGGTGCCGGGGGTACAGGGGGATATATAAATGACGACGGGGACACAGGGAATGTTTGATTAGCAATCAGCATCAACAAAGTTAAAGGGCAATCATTAGAATAATCAGGTATAGATCTGAATACGGATTGCTTTTCCCATGGACAATTTTATATTGCATGTTCAAGAGTCGGTAAACCTAACAATCTATTTATATGCACAAACAATGGGACATGGAAGAATGTTGTATATTCTTAAGTTTTACGTAGTTAAATTGGACAGCGAAGAATGTTGTATATTCGCAAGTTTTATGTAGTTCAAAAATATATATATTTATATCTATCTCAATTCACAGGTGGAACACAGGGACACAACTACAATGGCAGGTAACTAATATTTTGTGTAACGACTTACGCGCGCGGGGGGCTTGGGGGCGCGACAATTTTATATTGCATGTTCAAGAGTCGGTAAACCTAACAATCTATTTATATGCACAAACAATGGGACATGGAAGAATGTTGTATATTCTTAAGTTTTACGTAGTTAAATTGGACAGCGAAGAATGTTGTATATTCGCAAGTTTTATGTAGTTCAAAAATATATATATTTATATCTATCTCAATTCACAGGTGGAACACAGGGACACAACTACAATGGCAGGTAACTAATATTTTGTGTAACGACTTACGCGCGCGGGGGGCTTGGGGGCGCGATGCCCCCCCGAGCCCCCCCCCCCAACAGCTATATATCTATATATATAAAAATAAGTTGTCTGTGTGTCTGTCGAGTGACGTCAGGTGTGTCGACTGACGTCATTGTAAGCATTGAGCTGTATGCGTCATGAAATTGTGTGTCGACTGACGTCATGTTTGTCAACTGATGAAATTACAGACCGGGACACAAATGACGACCGGGACACGGGGATACAGGGAATATAAATGACGACCGGGAACCTCAAAGAGAAATTGCAGACTGGGACACCGGGACACAGGGAATATAAATGACGACCGGGACACAGTGACACAACTACAAAGGGGACGACGGGGGTACAGGGAAGATATATAAATGACGACCGGGACACAGGGATTGTTCGAAGAGAAATTACAGACCGGGACACCGGGACACAAATGACGACCGGGACGCTGGGACACAGGGAATATAAATGACGACCGAGACACAGGGACTATAAATAACGACCGGGACAAAGGGACACATCGTTAAAATAATGAGGTATAGATCTGAATACGAATTGAAAATTTGTTTGTAGATCTATAAAATTTGCTAGTAGAAAATTTGCTAGTAAGATTTGCTAGTAGATATATAAAAGTACTAAAATTTGCTGGTAGACAGCAAATTCCAACAGCTAGTAGATATATATAAAAATAAGTTGCATGTGTGTCTGTCGATTAACGTCATGATTAACGTCATTGTAAGGATTGAGCTGTATGCGTCATGAAATTGTGTGTCGACTGACGTCATGTTTGTCAACTGATGAAATTACAGACCGGGACACAAATGACGACCGGGACACGGGGATACAGGGAATATAAATGACGACCGGGAACCTCAAAGAGAAATTACAGACTGGGACACCGGGACACAGGGAATATAAATGACGACCGGGACACAGTGACACAACTGCAAAGGGGACGACGGGGGTACAGGGAAGATATATAAATGACGACCGGGACACAGGGATTGTTCGAAGAGAAATTACAGACCGGGACACCGGGACACAAATTACGACCGGGACGCTGGGACACAGGGAATATAAATGACGACCGAGACACAGGGACTATAAATAACGACCGGGACAAAGGGACACATCGTTAAAATAATGAGGTATAGATCTGAATACGAATTGAAAATTTGTTTGTAGATCTATAAAATTTGCTAGTAGAAAATTTGCTAGTAAGATTTGCTAGTAGATATATAAAAGTACTAAAATTTGCTGGTAGACAGCAAATTCCAAGAGCTAGTAGATATATATAAAAATAAGTTGTATGTGTGTCTGTCGATTAACGTCATGATTTTGTGTTGACTTACATCATGTCTTGACGACTGACGAAATTACAGACTTCGACATCGGGATACAAATGACGACCGGGACACCGGGACATATGGAATAAAAATGACGAAAGGGACACTCAAAGAGAAAGTGACCAGGAGACAAGGAATGTTCGATTAGCAATCACCATCAACAAAGCACCGGGACACAAATGACAACCGGGACGAAAATGATGACCGGGACACCGGGACACAGGGAATATAAATGACGACCTCGACACTCAAAGAGAAAGTACAGACTGGGACACCGGGACACAAATGACGACAGGAATACTGGGAATATAAATGACGACCAGGACACAGGGACACAACTACAAGGGGGGTGCCGGGGGTACAGGGGGATATATAAATGACGACGGGGACACAGGGAATGTTTGATTAGCAATCAGCATCAACAAAGTTAAAGGGCAATCATTAGAATAATCAGGTATAGATCTGAATACGGATTGCTTTTCCCATGGACAATTTTATATTGCATGTTCAAGAGTCGGTAAACCTAACAATCTATTTATATGCACAAACAATGGGACATGGAAGAATGTTGTATATTCTTAAGTTTTACGTAGTTAAATTGGACAGCGAAGAATGTTGTATATTCGCAAGTTTTATGTAGTTCAAAAATATATATATTTATATCTATCTCAATTCACAGGTGGAACACAGGGACACAACTACAATGGCAGGTAACTAATATTTCGTGTAACGACTTACGCGCGCGGGGGGCTTGGGGGCGCGATGCCCCCCCCGAGCCCCCCCCCCCCCAACAGCTATATATCTATATATATAAAAATAAGTTGTCTGTGTGTCTGTCGAGTGACGTCAGGTGTGTCGACTGACGTCATTGTAAGCATTGAGCTGTATGCGTCATGAAATTGTGTGTCGACTGACGTCATGTTTGTCAACTGATGAAATTACAGACCGGGACACAAATGACGACCGGGACACGGGGATACAGGGAATATAAATGACGACCGGGAACCTCAAAGAGAAATTGCAGACTGGGACACCGGGACACAGGGAATATAAATGACGACCGGGACACAGTGACACAACTACAAAGGGGACGACGGGGGTACAGGGAAGATATATAAATGACGACCGGGACACAGGGATTGTTCGAAGAGAAATTACAGACCGGGACACCGGGACACAAATGACGACCGGGACGCTGGGACACAGGGAATATAAATGACGACCGAGACACAGGGACTATAAATAACGACCGGGACAAAGGGACACATCGTTAAAATAATGAGGTATAGATCTGAATACGAAT
>NW_027064628.1:0-25249 GCF_032884065.1 Artemia franciscana
TTCCTATTTGAAAAGTTTTAGTTTTCGGGGGTAAGAGCTATGTCTGTGGAAAAAATAAAGATATTAGACTATTTTATGATTGGAAATGGTAAAGAATGTGATTAAAGGCTCTTTTCCTATGTCAAAAGTTTTAGTTTTCGAGGGTAATAGCTAGGTCTGTGGAAAAAAAGAAAATATTAGACAATTTTATGATTGCACATGGTAAAGAATGTGATTAAAGTCTCTTTTCCTATTTCAAAAGTTTTAGTTTTCGAGGGTAATAGCTGCGTATGTTGAAAAAATGAAGATATTAGACTATTTTATGATTGCAAATGGTAAAGAATGTGATTAAAGGCTCTTTTCCTATTTCAAAAGTTTTAGTTTTCGAGGGTAATAGCTATATCTGTGGAAAAAATGAAGATATTAGACTATTTTATGATTGCACATGGTAAAGAATGTGATTAAAGGCTCTTTTCCTAATTCAAAAGTTTTAAATTTCCTTGGTAAGAGCTATGTCTGTGGAAAAAATGAAGATATTAGACTATTTTATGATTGCACATGGTAAAGAATGTGATTAAAATCTCTTTTCCTATTTCAAAAGTTTTAGTTTTCGAGGGTAATAGCTATGTCTGTGGAAAAAATGAAGATATTAGACTATTTTTTGATTGCACATGGTAAAGAATGTGATTAAAGGCTCTTTTCCTAATTCAAAAGTTTTAAATTTCAGCAATTTACCATTTTGCAAATGGTAAAGAATGTGATTAAAGGCTCTTTTCGAGGGTAATAGCTATGTCTGTGGAAAAAAATGAAGATATTAGACAATTTTATTATTGCACATGGTAAAGAATGTGATTAAAGGCTCTTTTCCTATTTCAAAAGTTTTAGTTTTCGAGGGTAATAGCTTTGTCTGTGGAAAAAAATGAAGATATTAGACAATTTTATGATTGCACAAGGTAAAGCATGTGATTAAAGGCTCTTTTCCTATTTCAAAAGTTTTAGTTTTCGAGGGTAATAGCTACGTATGTTGAAAAAATGAAGATATTAGACTATTTTATGATTGCAAATGGTAAAGAATGTGATTAAAGGCTCTTTTCCTATTTCAAAAGTTTTAGTTTTCGAGGGTAATAGCTACGTATGTTGAAAAAATGAAGATATTAGACTATTTTATGATTGCACATGGTAAAGAATGTGATTAAAGGCTCTTTTCCTATTTCAAAAGTTTTAGTTTTCGAGGGTAATAGCTACGTATGTTGAAAAAATGAAGATATTAGACTATTTTATGATTGCACATGGTAAAGAATAAGATTAAAGGCTCTTTTCCTATTTCAAAAGTTTTAGTTTTCGAGGGTAATAATTACGTATGTTGAAAAAATGAAGATATTAGACTATTTTATGATTGCAAATGGTAAAGAATGTGATTAAAGGCTCTTTTCCTATGTCAAAAGTTTTAGTTTTCAAGGGTAATAGCTAGGTCTGTGGAAAAAAATGAAGATATTAGACAATTTTATGATTGCAGATGGTAAAGAATGTGATTAAAGGCTCTTTTCCTATTTCAAAAGTTTTGTTTTCGAGGGTAATAGCTACGTATGTTGAAAAAATGAAGATATTAGACTATTTTATGATTGCAAATGGTAAAGAATGTGATTAAAGGCTCTTTTCCTATTTCAAAAGTTTTAGTTTTAGTTTAGCTATGTCTGTGGAAAAAATGAAGATATTAGACTATTTTATGATTGCAAATGGTAAAGAATGTGATTAAAGGCTCTTTTCGAGGGTAATCGCTATGTCTGTGGAAAAAATGAAGATATTAGACAATTTTATTATTGCACATGGTAAAGCTATATGGTAAAGCTCTTTTCCTATGTCAAAAGTTTTAGTTTTCGAGGGTAATAGCTACGTATGTTGAAAAAATGAAGATATTAGACTATTTTATGATTGCAAATGGTAAACAATGTGATTAAAGGCTCTTTTCCTATGTCAAAAGTTTTAGTTTTCGAGGGTAATAGCTACGTATGTTGAAAAAATGAAGATATTAGACAATTTTATGATTGCACAAGGTAAAGAATGTGATTAAAGGCTCTTTTCCTATTTCAAAAGTTTTAGTTTTCAAGGGTAATAGCTACGTTTGTTGAAAAAAATGAAGATATTAGACTATTTTATGATTGCAAATGGCAAAGAATGTGATTAAAGGCTCTTTTCCTATTTCAAAAGTTTTAGTTTTCGAGGGTAATAGCTACGTATGTTGAAAAAAATGAAGATATTAGACTATTTTATGATTGCAAATGGTAAAGAATGTGGACTAAAGGCTCTTTTCCTATTTCAAAAGTTTTAGTTTTCGAGGGTAATAGCTACGTATGTTGAAAAAATGAAGATATTAGACTATTTTATGATTGCAAATGGTAAAGAATGTGATTAAAGGCTCTTTTCCTATTTCAAAAGTTTTAGTTTTCGAGGGTAATAGCTACGTATGTTGAAAAAATTAAGATATTAGACTATTTTATGATTGCAAATGGTAAAGAATGTGATTAAAATCTCTTTTCCTATTTCAAAAGTTTTAGTTTTCGAGGGTAATAGCTATGTCTGTGGAAAAAATGAAGATATTAGAATTTTTATGATAGCACATGGTAAAGAATGTGATTAAAGGCTCTTTTCCCAATTCAAAAGTTTTAAATTTCAGGGTTAAGAGCTATGTCTGTTGAAAAAATGAAGATATTAGACTATTTTATGATTGCAAATGGTAAAGAATGTGATTAAAGGCTCTTTTCCTATGTCAAAAGTTTTAGTTTTCAAGGGTAATAGCTAGGTCTGTGGAAAAAATGAAGATATTAGACAATTTTATGATTGCACATGGTAATGAATGTGATTAAAGGCTCTTTTCCTATTTCAAAAGTTTTTGTTTTCGAGGGTAATAGCTACGTATGTTGAAAAAATGAAGATATTAGACTATTTTATGATTGCAAATGGTAAAGAATGTGATTAAAGGCTCTTTTCCTATTTCAAAAGTTTTAGTTTTCGAGGGTAATAGCTATGTCTGTGGAAAAAATGAAGATATTAGACTATTTTATGATTGCACATGGTAATGAATGTGATTAAAGGCTCTTTTCCTATTTCAAAAGTTTTTGTTTTCGAGGGTAATAGCTACGTATGTTGAAAAAATGAAGATATTAGACTATTTTATGATTGCAAATGGTAAAGAATGTGATTAAAGGCTCTTTTCCTATTTCAAAAGTTTTAGTTTTCGAGGGTAATAGCTATGTCTGTGGAAAAAATGAAGATATTAGACTATTTTATGATTGCAAATGGTAAAGAATGTGATTAGAGGCTCTTTTCCTATTTCAAAAGTTTTAGTTTTCGGGGGGTAAGAGCTATGTCTGTGGAAAAAATAAAGATATTAGACTATTTTATGATTGGAAATGGTAAAGAATGTGATTAAAGGCTCTTTTCCTATGTCAAAAGTTTTAGTTTTCGAGGGTAATAGCTAGGTCTGTGGAAAAAAAGAAGATATTAGACAATTTTATGATTGCACATGGTAAAGAATGTGATTAAAGTCTCTTTTCCTATTTCAAAAGTTTTAGTTTTCGAGGGTAATAGCTGCGTATGTTGAAAAAATGAAGATATTAGACTATTTTATGATTGCAAATGGTAAAGAATGTGATTAAAGGCTCTTTTCCTATTTCAAAAGTTTTAGTTTTCGAGGGTAATAGCTATATCTGTGGAAAAAATGAAGATATTAGACTATTTTATGATTGCACATGGTAAAGAATGTGATTAAAGGCTCTTTTCCTAATTCAAAAGTTTTAAATTTCCTTGGTAAGAGCTATGTCTGTGGAAAAAATTAAGATATTAGACTATTTTATGATGGCACATGGTAAAGAATGTGATTAAAATCTCTTTTCCTATTTCAAAAGTTTTAGTTTTCGAGGGTAATAGCTATGTCTGTGGAAAAAATGAAGATATTAGACTATTTTTTGATTGCACATGGTAAAGAATGTGATTAAAGGCTCTTTTCCTAATTCAAAAGTTTTAAATTTCAGCAATTTACCATTTTGCAAATGGTAAAGAATGTGATTAAAGGCTCTTTTCGAGGGTAATAGCTATGTCTGTGGAAAAAAATGAAGATATTAGACAATTTTATTATTGCACATGGTAAAGAATGTGATTAAAGGCTCTTTTCCTATTTCAAAAGTTTTAGTTTTCGAGGGTAATAGCTTTGTCTGTGGAAAAAATGAAGATATTAGACAATTTTATGATTGCACAAGGTAAAGAATGTGATTAAAGGCTCTTTTCCTATTTCAAAAGTTTTAGTTTTCGAGGGTAATAGCTACGTATGTTGAAAAAATGAAGATATTAGACTATTTTATGATTGCAAATGGTAAAGAATGTGATTAAAGGCTCTTTTCCTATTTCAAAAGTTTTAGTTTTCGAGGGTAATAGCTACGTATGTTGAAAAAATGAAGATATTAGACTATTTTATGATTGCACATGGTAAAGAATGTGATTAAAGGCTCTTTTCCTATTTCAAAAGTTTTAGTTTTCGAGGGTAATAGCTACGTATGTTGAAAAAATGAATATATTAGACTATTTTATGATTGCACATGGTAAAGAATAAGATTAAAGGCTCTTTTCCTATTTCAAAAGTTTTAGTTTTCGAGGGTAATAATTACGTATGTTGAAAAAATGAAGATATTAGACTATTTTATGATTGCAAATGGTAAAGAATGTGATTAAAGGCTCTTTTCCTATGTCAAAAGTTTTAGTTTTCAAGGGTAATAGCTAGGTCTGTGGAAAAAATGAAGATATTAGACAATTTTATGATTGCAGATGGTAAAGAATGTGATTAAAGGCTCTTTTCCTATTTCAAAAGTTTTTGTTTTCGAGGGTAATAGCTACGTATGTTGAAAAAATGAAGATATTAGACTATTTTATGATTGCAAATGGTAAAGAATGTGATTAAAGGCTCTTTTCCTATTTCAAAAGTTTTAGTTTTCGAGGGTAATAGCTACGTATGTTGAAAAAATGAAGATATTAGACTATTTTATGATTGCAAATGGTAAAGAATGTGATTAAAGGCTCTTTTCCTATTTCAAAAGTTTTAGTTTTCGAGGGTAATAGCTTTGTCTGTGGAAAAAATGAAGATATTAGACTATTTTATGATTGCAAATGGTAAAGAATGTGATTAAAGGCTCTTTTCCTATTTCAAAAGTTTTAGTTTTCGAGGGTAATAGCTACGTATGTTGAAAAAATGAAGATATTAGACTATTTTATGATTGCAAATGGTAAAGAATGTGATTAAAGGCTCTTTTCCTATTTCAAAAGTTTTAGTTTTCGAGGGTAATAGCTAAGTATGTTGAAAAAATGAAGATATTAGACTATTTTATATTGCACATGGTAAAGAATGTGATTAAAGGCTCTTTTCCTATTTCAAAAGTTTTAGTTTTCGAGGGTAATAGCCTCGTATGTTGAAAAAATGAAGATATTAGACTATTTTATGATTGCAAATGGTAAAGAATGTGATTAAAGGCACTTTTCTTATTTCAAAAGTTTTAGTTTTCGAGGGTAATAGCTAGGTCTGTGGAAAAAAAGAAGATATTAGACTATTTTATGATTGTACATGGTAAAGAATGTGATTAAAGGCTCTTTTCCTATTTCAAAAGTTTTAGTTTTCAAGGGTAATAGCTACGTATGTTGAAAAAATGAAGATATTAGACTATTTCATGATTGCACATGGTAAAGAATGTGATTAAAGGCTCTTTTCCTATGTCAAAAGTTTTAGTTTTCGTGGGTAATAGCTACGTATGTTGGAAAAATGAAGATATTAGACTATTTTATGATTGCACATGGTAAAGAATGTGCTTAAAGGCTCTTTTCCTATGTCAAAAGTTTTAGTTTTCGAGGGTAATAGCTACGTATGTTGAAAAAATGAAGATATTAGACTATTTTATGATTGCAAATGGTAAAGAATTAGATTAAAGGCTCTTTTCCTATTTCAAAAGTTTTAGTTTTCGAGGGTAATAGCTACGTATGTTGAAAAAATGAAGATATTAGACTATTTTATGATTGCACATGGTAAAGAATGTGATTAAAGGCTCTTTTCCTATGTCAAAAGTTTAAGTTTTCGAGGATAATAGCTACGTTTGTTGAAGAAATGAAGGTATTAGACAATTTTATGATTGCACATGGTAAAGAATGTGATTAAAGGCTCTTTTGCGATGTCAAAAGTTTTAGTTTTCGAGGGTAATAGCTACGTATGTTGAAAAAATGAAGATATTAGACTATTTTATGATTACAAATGGTAAAGAATGTGATTAAAGGCTCTTTTACTATGTCAAAAGTTTTAGTTTTCGAGGATAATAGCTACCCATGTTGAAAAAATGAAGATATTAGACTATTTTATGATTGCAAATGGTAAAGAATGTGATTAAAGGCTCTTTTCCTATTTCAAAAGTTTTAGTTTTCGAGGGTAATAGCTACGTATGTTGAAAAAATGAAGATATTAGACTATTTTATGATTACAAATGGTAAAGAATGTGATTGAAGGCTCTTTTCCTATGTCAAAAGTTTTAGTTTTCGAGGGTAATAGCTACGTATGTTGAAAAAATGAAGATATTAGACTATTTTATGATTGCAAATGGTAAAGAATGTGATTAAAGGCTCTTTTCCTATGTCAAAAGTTTTAGTTTTCGAGGGTAATAGCTATGTCTGTGGAAAAAATGAAGATATTAGACTATTTCATGATTGCACATGGTAAAGAATGTGATTAAAGGCTCTTTTCCTATGTCAAAAGTTTTAGTTTTCGTGGGTAATAGCTACGTATGTTGGAAAAATGAAGATATTAGACTATTTTATGATTGCACATGGTAAAGAATGTGCTTAAAGGCTCTTTTCCTATGTCAAAAGTTTTAGTTTTCGAGGGTAATAGCTACGTATGTTGAAAAAATGAAGATATTAGACTATTTTATGATTGCAAATGGTAAAGAATTAGATTAAAGGCTCTTTTCCTATTTCAAAAGTTTTAGTTTTCGAGGGTAATAGCTACGTATGTTGAAAAAATGAAGATATTAGACTATTTTATGATTGCACATGGTAAAGAATGTGATTAAAGGCTCTTTTCCTATGTCAAAAGTTTAAGTTTTCGAGGATAATAGCTACGTTTGTTGAAGAAATGAAGGTATTAGACTATTTTATGATTGCACATGGTAAAGAATGTGATTAAAGGCTCTTTTGCGATGTCAAAAGTTTTAGTTTTCGAGGGTAATAGCTAAGTATGTTGAAAACATGAAGATATTAGACTATTTTATGATTACAAATGGTAAAGAATGTGATTAAAGGCTCTTTTCCTATGTCAAAAGTTTTAGTTTTCGAGGGTAATAGCTACCCATGTTGAAAAAATGAAGATATTAGACTATTTTATGATTGCAAATGGTAAAGAATGTGATTAAAGGCTCTTTTCCTATTTCAAAAGTTTTAGTTTTCGAGGGTAATAGCTACGTATGTTGAAAAAATGAAGATATTAGACTATTTTATGATTACAAATGGTAAAGAATGTGATTGAAGGCTCTTTTCCTATGTCAAAAGTTTTAGTTTTCGAGGGTAATAGCTACGTATGTTGAAAAAATGAAGATATTAGACTATTTTATGATTGCAAATGGTAAAGAATGTGATTAAAGGCTCTTTTCCTATGTCAAAAGTTTTAGTTTTCGAGGGTAATAGCTATGTCTGTGGAAAAAATGAAGATATTAGACAATTTTATGATTGCACATGGTAAAGAATGTGATTAAAGGCTCTTTTCCTATGTCAAAAGTTTTATTTTTCGAGGGTAATAGCTACGTATGTTGAAAAAATGAAGATATTAGACTATTTTATGATTACAAATGGTAAAGAATGTGATTAAAGGCTCTTTTCCTATGTCAAAAGTTTTAGTTTTCGAGGGTAATAGCTACCCATGTTGAAAAAATGAAGATATTAGACTATTTTATGATTGCAAATGGTAAAGAATGTGATTAAAGGCTCTTTTCCTATTTCAAATGTTTTAGTTTTCGAGGGTAATAGCTTTGTCTGTGGAAAAAATGAAGATATTAGACTATTTTATGATTGCAAATGGTAAAGAATGTGATTAAAGGCTCTTTTCCTATGTCAAAAGTTTTAGTTTTCGAGGGTAATAGCTACGTATGTTGAAAAAATGAAGATATTAGACTATTTTACGATTGCAAATGGTAAAGAATGTGATTAAAGGCTCTTTTCCTCTGGCAAAAGTTTTAGTTTCCGAGGGTAATAGCTACGTATGTTGAAGAAATGAAGATATTAGACTATTTTATGATTGCAAATGGTAAAAAATGTGATTAAAGGCTCTTTTCCTATGTCAAAAGTTTTAGTTTTCGAGGGTAATAGCTACGTATGTTGAAAAAATGAAGATATTAGACTATTTTATGATTGCAAATGGTAAAGAATGTGATTAAAGGCTCTTTTCCTATTTTAAAAGTTTTAGTTTTCGAGGGTAATAGCTTTGTCTGTGGAAAAAATGAAGATATTAGACTATTTTATGATTGCAAATGGTAAAGAATGTGATTAAAGGCTCTTTTCCTATTTCAAAAGTTTTAGTTTTCGAGGGTAATAGCTACGTATGTTGAAAAAATGAAGATATTAGACTATTTTATGATTGCAAATGGTAAAGAATGTGATTAAAGGCTCTTTTCCTATTTCAAAAGTTTTAGTTTTCGAGGGTAATAGCTAAGTATGTTGAAAAAATGAAGATATTAGACTATTTTATATTGCACATGGTAAAGAATGTGATTAAAGGCTCTTTTCCTGTTTCAAAAGTTTTAGTTTTCGAGGGTAATGGCTACGTATGTTGTAAAAATGAAGATATTAGACTATTTTATGATTGCACATGGTAAAGAATGTGATTAAAGGCTCTTTTCCTATTTAAAAAGTTTTAGTTTTCGAGGGTAATAGCTTTGTCTGTGGAAAAATGAAGATATTAGACTATTTTATGATTGCAAATGGTAAAGAATGTGATTAAAGGCTCTTTTCCTATTTCAAAAGTTTTAGTTTTCGAGGGTAATTGCTTTGTCTGTGGAAAAAATGAAGATATTAGACTATTTTATGATTGCAAATGGTAAAGAATGTGATTAAAGGCTCTTTTCCTATTTCAAAAGTTTTAGTTTTCGAGGGTAATAGCTACGTATGTTGAAAAAATGAAGATATTAGACTATTATATGATTGCAAATGGTAAAGAATGTGATTAAAGGCTCTTTTCCTATTTCAAAAGTTTTTGTTTTCGAGGGTAATAGCTACATATGTTGAAAAAATGAAGATATTAGACTATTATATGATTGCAAATGGTAAAGAATGTGATTAAAGGCTCTTTTCTTATGTCAAAAGTTTCAGTTTTCGAGGGTAATAACTACGTATGTTGAAAAAATGAAGATATTAGATTATTTTATGATTGCAAATGGTAAAGAATCTGATTAAAGGCTCTTTTCCTATTTCAAAAGTTTTAGTTTTCGAGGGTAATAGCTACGTATGTTGAAAAAATGAAGATATTAGACAATTTTATGATTGCACATGGTAAAGAATGTGATTAAAGGGTCTTTTCCTATTTCAAAACTTTTAGTTTTCAAGGGTAATAGCTACGTATGTTGAAAAAATGAAGATATTAGACTATTTTATGATTGCAGATGATAAAGAATGTGATTAAAGGGTCTTTTCCTATTTCAAAACTTTTAGTTTTCAAGGGTAATAGCTACGTATGTTGAAAAAATGAAGATATTAGACTATTTTATATTGCACATGTTAAAGAATGTGATTAAAGGCTCTTTTCCTATTTCAAAAGTTTTAGTTTTCGAGGGTAATAGCTACGTATGTTGAAAAAATGAAGATATTAGACTATTTTATATTGCACATGTTAAAGAATGTGATTAAAGGCTCTTTTCCTATTTCAAAAGTTTTAGTTTTCGAGGGTAATGGCTACGTATGTTGAAAAAATGAAGATATTAGACTATTTTATGATTACACATGGTAAAGAATGTGATTAAAGGCTCTTTTCCTCTGTCAAAAGTTTTAGTTTCCGAGGGTGATTGCTACGTATGTTGTAAAAATGAAGATATTGGACTATTTTCTGATTGCAAATGGTAAAGAATGTGATTAAAGGCTCTTTTCCTATTTCAAAAGTTTTAGTTTTCGAGGGTAATAGCTTTGTCTGTGGAAAAATGAAGATATTAGACAATTTTATGATTGCACATGGTAAAGAATGTGATTAAAGGCTCTTTTCCTTTCTCAAAAGTTTTAGTTTTCGAGGGTAATAGCTACGTATGTTGAAAAAATGAAGATATTAGACAATTTTATGATTACACATGGTAAAGAATGTGATTAAAGGCTCTTTTCCTATTTCAAAAGTTTTAGTTTTCGAGGGTAATAGCTACGTATGTTGAAAAAATGAAGACATTAGACTATTTTATGATTGCAAATGGTAAAGAATGTGATTAAAGGCTCTTTTCCTATTCCAAAAGTTTTATTTTTCGAGGGTAATAACTACGTATGTTGAAAAAATGAAGATATTAGACAATTTTATGATTGCACATGGTAAAGAATGTGATTAAAGGCTCTTTTCCTATTTCAAAAGTTTTAGTTTTCGAGGGTAATAGCTACGTATGTTGAAAAGATGAAGATATTAGACTATTTTATGATTGCAAATGGTAAAGAATGTGATTAAAGGCTCTTTTCCTATTCCAAAAGTTTTAGTTTTCGAGGGTAATAGCTACTTATGTTGAAAAAATGAAGATATTAGACTATTTTATGATTGCACATGGTAAAGAATGTGATTAAAGGCTCTTTTCCTATTTCAAAAGTTTTAGTTTTCGAGGGTAATAGCTACGTATGTTGAAAAAATGAAGATATTAGACTATTTTATGATTACAAATGGTAAAGAATGTGATTAAAGGCTCTTTTCCTATGTCAAAAGTTTTAGTTTTCGAGGGTAATAGCTACGTATGTTGAAAAAATGAAGATATTAGACTATTTTATGATTACAAATGGTAAAGAATGTGATTAAAGGCTCTTTTCCTATTTCAAAAGTTTTAGTTTTCGAGGGTAATAGCTACGTATGTTGAAAAAAATGAAGATATTAGACTATTTTATGATTGCAAATGGTAAAGAATGTGATTAAAGGCTCTTTTCCTATTTCAAAAGTTTTAGTTTTCGAGGGTAATAGCTATGTCTGTGGAAAAAATGAAGATATTAGACAATTTTATGATTGTACATGGTAAAGAATGTGATTAAAGGCTCTTTTCCTATTTCAAAAGTTTTAGTTTTCGAGGGTAATAGCTACGTATGTTGCAAAAATGAAGATATTGGACTATTTTATGATTGCAAATGGTAAAGAATGTGATTAAAAGCTCTTTTCCTATTTCAAAAGTTTTAGTTTTCGAGGGTAATAGCTTTGTCTGTGGAAAAATGAAGATATTAGACAATTTTAGGATTGCACATGGTAAAGAATGTGATTAAAGGCTCTTTTCCTTTCTCAAATGTTTTAGTTTTCGAGGGTAATAGCTACGTATGTTGAAAAAATGAAGATATTAGACAATTTTATGATTGCACATGGTAAAGAATGTGATTAAAGGCTCTTTTCCTATTTCAAAAGTTTTAGTTTTCGAGGGTAATAGCTACGTATGTTGAAAAAATGAAGACATTAGACTATTTTATGATTGCAAATGGTAAAGAATGTGATTAAAGGCTCTTTTCCTATTCCAAAAGTTTTAGTTTTCGAGGGTAATAGCTACATATGTTGAAAAAATGAAGATATTAGACTATTATATGATTGCAAATGGTAAAGAATGTGATTAAAGGCTCTTTTCCTATTTCAAAAGTTTTTGTTTTCGAGGGTAATAGCTACATATGTTGAAAAAATGAAGATATTAGACTATTATATGATTGCAAATGGTAAAGAATGTGATTAAAGGCTCTTTTCTTATGTTAAAAGTTTTAGTTTTCGAGGGTAATAGCTACGTATGTTGAAAAAATGAAGATATTAGACTATTTTATGATTGCAAATGGTAAAGAATGTGATTAAAGGCTCTTTCCCTATTTCAAAACTTTTAGTTTTCAAGGGTAATAGCTACGTATGTTGAAAAAATGAAGATATTAGACTATTTTATGATTGCAGATGATAAAGAATGTGATTAAAGGCTCTTTTCCTATTTCAAAAGTTTTAGTTTTCGAGGGTTATAGCTACGTATGTTGAAAAAATGAAGATATTAGACTATTTTATGATTGCAAATGGTAAAGAATGTGATTAAAGGCTCTTTTCCTATTTCAAAAGTTTTAGTTTTCGAGGGTAATAGCTACGTATGTTGAAAAAATGAAGATATTAGACTATTTTATATTGCACATGTTAAAAAATGTGATTAAAGGCTCTTTTCCTATTTCAAAAGTTTTAGTTTTCGAGGGTAATGGCTACGTATGTTGAAAAAATGAAGATATTAGACTATTTTATGATTGTACATGGTAAAGAATGTGATTAAAGGCTCTTTTCCTATTTAAAAAGTTTTAGTTTTCGAGGGTAATAGCTTTGTCTGTGGAAAAATGAAGATATTAGACTATTTTATGATTGCAAATGGTAAAGAATGTGATTAAAGGCTCTTTTCCTATTTCAAAAGTTTTAGTTTTCGAGGGTAATAGCTTTGTCTGTGGAAAAAATGAAGATATTAGACTATTTTATGATTGCAAATGGTAAAGAATGTGATTAAAGGCTCTTTTCCTATTTCAAAAGTTTTAGTTTTCGAGGGTAATAGCTACATATGTTGAAAAAATGAAGATATTAGACTATTATATGATTGTAAATTGTAAAGAATGTGATTAAAGGCTCTTTTCCTATTTCAAAAGTTTTTGTTTTCGAGGGTAATAGCTACAGATGTTGAAAAATTGAAGATATTAGACTATTATATGATTGCAAATGGTAAAGAATGTGATTAAAGGCTCTTTTCTTATGTCAAAAGTTTTAGTTTTCGAGGGTAATAGCTACGTATGTTGAAAAAATGAAGATATTAGACTATTTTATGATTGCAAATGGTAAAGAATGTGATTAAAGGCTCTTTTCCTATTTTAAAAGTTTTAGTTTTCGAGGGTAATAGCTACGTATGTTGAAAAAATGAAGATATTAGACAATTTTATGATTGCACATGGTAAAGAATGCGATTAAAGGGTCTTTTCCTATTTCAAAAGTTTTAGTTTTCGAGGGTAATAGCTATGTCTGTGGCAAAAATGAAGATATTAGACAATTTTATGATTGTACGTGGTAAAGAATGTGATTAAAGGCTCTTTTCCTATGTCAAAAGTTTAAGTTTTCGAGGGTAATAGCTACGTATGTTGAAAAAATGAAGATATTAGACTATTTTATGATTGCAAATGGTAAAGAATGTGATTAAAGGCTCTTTTCCTATTTCAAAAGTTTTAGTTTTCGAGGGTAATAGCTACGTATGTTGAATCAATCAATCAATCAATCAATCAATCAATTTATTGATACTAAAAGAAAAAACTATTACAAAAGTAAAGTGGTTACTAGGCCCAAGAAGCTTTGCTTGTAATGGACCACAGAGAACAAGAATAAAACACTATTATAAAATACATACATACAAAAAAAAAAAAAAAAAAAAAAAAAAAAACACTGGAACAAGACAAGGACATTGAATAGATAGGATATTTAACAGATAGAAGATTTAGAAGGAGATTTAACATATAGCTGAAAATGATTTTAAAAGAAGAGAAGAGACATACAAATTAGGAAAGGATTAATAAAGAGAGAAAAATTATTGAATTGGAAATACCCGACGAAATAATGCCTTTGCAGAAAGAAAAAGAGGGACATCCGAAGGGATGGAGTTCCATAATAGAATTGATTGATATACTGGAGACCTTTGGCCTGTTGTAGAAGATCGTTTTGGTAAAATAAATCGTCGAGGAGAATTACGTAAAGAAGAAAAGTACCTACCTGAGCCTGTCCGTGAGAAAAACTGCTGTAGGGGCGGTGGGAGAGTACCTAGAAAAGCAGAATGTGCAAAATAAAGAGTAGTTTTACCTATAATATGATCCAGCGGAGCTATTCCAGTATCATTATAAAGATCAGAGGAAGGGTAAAGCCGAGGGAGAAGAAAAGTAGCCTTCACTGCCCTATTTTGGGCTCTTTGAAGTGAGCAGAGAAGAGATTTATTAGTATTACCCCAGACAGAGCAGCAATAAGAAAGGTAAGGATAAATAAAAGCATAATAAAGAGAAACCATAATATCAGGAGGAAGAAATGAGTTAATCCGGTGCAACATTGAAGATTGGCGGAGGATTAAGGAACGGGTGTGAGTTATATGCGGTTTGAAAGAAAGAAAACAGTCAAGATACACACCAAGAAATTTCACCACAGTAGCTTGTGGTATAATATCATTCCCAAAAGTCAGGGTGATTGGCTCCTGTACGTCTCGCATACGGTAAGGGGTCCTGAAGTTGACAATGGCACTCTTTCGGCTGTTAAGAGCCATACCATTTGACCAGCACCAATCCTCTACTTTATCAAGAAGACTTTGAGCCATAGAAGTGGCAGATGGCAGGTCCACCGCAGCAATGAAAAAGTTACTGTCATCAGCAAAAAGAACAGGGTGAACATGGGGATGAAGACCATCAACAAGATCATTGATGTAAATTAGAAATAAAAGTGGTCCAAGCACAGAGCCTTGTGGGACACCTTTCAATACAGGCAAAGTAGAGGAAGAAGTACAGTTAACCAAAACATACTGAGATCTCTCTGAGAGGTAGGACCTAAACCATTCTAGTGGGACTCCATGCACTCCAAATAAAGATAGTTTAGATAGAAGAACATTGTGGTCAACCATATCAAAGGCCTTTGAAAAGTCGAGAAATAGACCCAAAACACACTAGCCCTTGTCCAGATTAACACGCACAAACTCAGTTGCATCAGAAAGTGCGTGCAAGGTAGAGAATGAGGGACGAAAACCATACTGATGGTTAGTGATGAGAGGATTTCCAGCAGTCGAATTAGTACTAAATACAAATGAAGAGAGTCGACGATACACTACTTTTTCAACAACCTTTGAGATGACGGGAAGAAGAGAAATAGGTCTGTAATTTGAAATTAGAGAAGAATCACCTTTTTTATGCAAGGGTACAATGGTAGCAACTTTAAATAAATGAGGAAAAAAACCAGAAGAAACAGAGAGGTTAGTTATGTGTGAGATGGGATGAGAAACAAACTGACTGATTTTTTTAAGGACATTATTACTCAAACCGAAACTATCAACTGAACAACTACTTGGAAGTTGAGAAATAATACTAGAAATCTCAGTAGTACTACATGGGGAAAGGAAAAAAGACTTCTCTGTCATAGGAAAACAATTTACTCTACTCGGGGGTGGAATGAGAACTGAGGGAAGTGTGGTGAAATACGAATTGAAGGCACTAGCTAAGGATTTTTTATCCACAACAGATCCATCAGCTTTCCTATAAAGAGATGGGGAAGATTGTTTGAGTTTCTTACGGGAGAGAGCTTCATTAATTACAGTCCAAACCTTGCGCAAATTCCCTTTACACTCATTAATTCGACGTGAAAAATACAGCTTTTTTGCTAAACGAACTGAAGAAGTGAGCACATTTTTGTAATGTTTATACTTCAGAAGATCTTCCTGTGTCTTACTTTTACATGCAGTCTTGAACAAAGACGCCTTCATATGGGTTGCATTGATCAGACCTCTAGACATCCATGGGCATTTAGGTGTAAAATTCCTTGGCCTCTTTCTAAGAGGAAAATGCTTATCCAACAGAGTGCCCATACGAGACAAAAATAATCTAGTTGCACAATCAGCATCATTAGCTTCAAGAACACTAGACCAATCATTACTCTGAAGACTATTTATTAAATTAGAAATTTCTCTATCTGTAAAAGTTCTAAAAGAAGACTCGCCTTTCTCATCCACAGTAATCTCTGTTTTAGGCACAGATAGTGATAGATAAATAGGGAAGTGATCAGAAAGATCAGTGAAAACAAGACCAGACGAGAACTTCAAATTAGGAGAATGAGAAGTGAAAATATTATCTATTAAAGTGGCAGAATTTCTTGAAGGGTCAACACGTGAAGGAAAAAAAATTGAAGGAAGTAGCCCAGAAGAAGAAAATACATCAAAAAGATGGTCACATTCATCATTTGATCCAACATTTAACATATTACAATTAAAGTCTCCCAAAACACAAATCCGTTTTTTAGAGAAAGTCCCCACACCAGAAAGCTGATCAAGCAAATCACAGAACAGATGTGTTGGAAAAGGAGGGGGCTTATAAAACAAACAAACAGTATCACATGCAACCTGGCTTTTCAGATCAATAACAAGAGAATAAACTGTCCTACTATTAGACACCACCGATGTAAACAAGGATTCAAGATCAGATCTTCTACAAAATTCAATACTAGATTTTATGAACAAAGAAATACCCCCAGAACACTTTGTTACCATTCTAGGGACATGAATAGCAATATAACCATGCATGTCATAAGCTGTAAAATTATCACTGTCAGATAACCATGTTTCCGTCAAGCCTATGACATCAAAAGGGCAAGAATTATCAGACCACAGATACGATTGAAGAGTGTCCCACTTGTCTCTTATCCCACGCACATTCAAACAAAAAACATTAAAGCAACTGTTAGAAGAGAGTGAGGGCATAATATTATCACAATAATCAATGGTGGTGTGATAATTACAGCTAGAACTAACCATAGATTCAAGGAGAGGGTCAAAAGTGTGTGCCTCTTGTTTACCAGCACTACTTGGTTGATCAAATATAACTGAATTAAGAATAGAAGAATTCAAAAGGAAAGAGAAATCACCCATATTTATCTCAGACATATAAAACCTTCACAAATGACACACTATCCATAGTACACTTGAAGGTAGTGGAATCATAAACAAAGAAAAAGAAATATCAGTGGGTTGGCAAATATTAACCAAAGAAAAGGGTCAAATAATGTGGCACCAGTCAGGAAAAGATGAGCTGCGAGTGTTAAGGCATGACAAACAATGACAGAAATCAGGCTACGTAAAGGCAATAGGATCTCAAACAAATATAAAGAGACATTAGTAGCATGGCTCATAATATTTGAAGAATAGGCTAAATTTACAATATGGGACCAGTAAAATTTATGTGAGCTGTAAGTGTGCTGACATGACAAAAGTGTGATAGAAAATAGCATACATGAAGGTGATAGGAACACAAACAAATATAAATAAATATCAATGGTAAGACACATGATGTTCAAAGTATAAGACCAAAATAGATTTGAGCAATCAAAATTATGTGATCTGCATGTGAACACACAGAACAAAGATATGGTAGAATTAAGGCAAAATGAAGGTGATATGATCACAAACATAAATAAGGAAATAATAGTGGGATGGCATATATTTGTCAAAGTATTGGCCAAAAGTATAATGTGGAGCCAGTCAAGATTATAAGAGCTGCAATTATGCTTACATGACAAAAATATGATAGAAATTGGCCTACATGAAGGTGAGAGAGTCAAAAACAAAAATAAAAAAAAATTCAGTAGGATGGCATATATTATTCATAATATTGGCCCAAAATATAATATGGGACCAGTCAAAACTTGATGAGCTGCAAGTGTGCAGACATAACAAGAACGTTCCAGAAGCCATGCAACATGATGGTGATAGGATCACAAACAAACTTAATGAAAAATCAGTGGAAAGGCACATATTAATTAAAGGAGTGGCACAAAATATAATGTGTAACCAGTTAAAATTATGTGAGCTATAAGTATGCTGACATGACAAGAGTAAAACAGAAAGCAAACTACATGAAGGTGGTAGAATCACAAACAAACATAGAGCAATATTAGTGGGAAGGGACATATCATTCAAGGTATTGCCCCAAAGCATAATATAGCACAAGTCAGAATTATGTGAAGACAGTGAAGAGTGAAAGAGGAAAAATGTAAGAACATAAAATAAATTCATATAAAAACAATTCAACACATTATAACAAAGTGAACTAAAATCCATCACTTTAATTCTCTGCATTTGCAGCACACAAATCAATTTCATCCTGATCACTGAACTTAACTACTCTTCCAGACTGAGTTTTATACAGGATATCACCTTTACTGGACCAAACATTACGTAAACCAAGCTTTGACTTGGCATATGAAAGAAGCTGTAAGCGTGGTTTTGTAAGCATCTCAGAAAATAGTGTCCCAGATCCTTTCAAATCCTTCTTTTGTCTGAGAAGCAGTTGGCGAATTCGTAAATTACAAAATTCTACAACTATGGGTCTGGGTTTGGCAGATGGTTTACCAATTCTTTTGGCTGATACAACATCAGACTGGGTAATTGGTATGCCAGGAAATTTCACAGCACATAGTGACATGAACTGACTTTCAGTGTTTTCAATGGGGGCATCTTCTTTCACCCCAAAGACAATAATTTGGTTGCTCAAAGCCTGTTGTTCAAAACGATCATTTAATCTTGCCAGGTTAGACTGGATAGGCTTGAAAGAGCTCTCAAGGTCTTTCATTGATGACCCTAGAGTAGTCAAAGAAGATTCAATTGAAGATATGCGTTTATTATAGCTTTCAAGGGTCTTATCAACTAGACTACTAAGATCTAGACTTAGGCCAGCATACACATCCTGCTTGATTGCATCCAGCTTATCTGAAGAAATAGTGGCATCATGTTGAATGAATGCCTGTTCCTCTTTCATTTTGGTCACAGCCTCATCTACCTGGGTAGAGATCTTGGCCAATATGAGGTCATCAAGTAACCCTTTCACTGAAGATTTAAGGCTGTCAGGATGCAGTGAATCTGCTAACATTTTGTGTTTAATTTTTATATTATTCATGTGGCTAGTCAGCATGAGTATTTGCTCTGAGACAGATTCTGATCCAGAGAATTGGAGTGAGCTGTCTGACCTAAGTTCACGGGGTGGCTTGATTTGACCTTTCATTACTTACTTAATATGAACAACAAGACAGGTACAGAGTAAGCAGTAGTATATGGCAGGCTGGGTATAAGGCAGGATATGGTTCACAATCTAGCAGCAAATTTCAAATAATAAAGCAGGAGCAAGTTAAAATTAGCATAGGTCTCACCTGATGAGTCCCCTCTTACACCCCAGGGGTAGGGGCTGCTGAGTATGCCTGCCTTTACCCACTGGTAGGCAGGCAGAACCAGTACTTCGGGCTGCTTAAAGCGTTGTTGGTAATGCCAGAAGACTTCAGATTACTCCAGTTAATATTAACACGTCTTTTCAATTTTTAAATTTGGCGCCAACTTTTCAAAAAATGAAGATATTAGACTATTTTATATTGCACATGGTAAAGAATTTGATTAAAGGCTCTTTTCCTATTTCAAAAGTTTTAGTTTTCGAGGGTAATGGCTACGTATGTTGAAAAAATGAAGATATTAGACTATTTTATGATTGCACATGGTAAAGAATGTGATTAAAGGCTCTTTTCCTATTTAAAAAGTTTTAGTTTTCGAGGGTAATAGCTTTGTCTGTGGAAAAATGAAGATGTTAGACTATTTTATGATTGCAAATGGTAAAGAATGTGATTAAAGGCTCTTTTCCTATTTCAAAAGTTTTAGTTTTCGAGGGTAATAGCTTTGTCTGTGGAAAAAATGAAGATATTAGACTATTTTATGATTGCAAATGGTAAAGAATGTGATTAAAGGCTCTTTTCCTATTTCAAAAGTTTTAGTTTTCGAGGGTAATAGCTACATATGTTGAAAAAATGAAGATATTAGACTATTATATGATTGCAAATGGTAAAGAATGTGATTAAAGGCTCTTTTCCTATTTCAAAAGTTTTTGTTTTCGAGGGTAATAGCTACATATGTTGATAAAATGAAGATATTAGACTATTATATGATTGCAAATGGTAAAGAATGTGATTAAAGGCTCTTTTCTTATGTCAAAAGTTTTAGTTTTCGAGGGTAATAGCTACGTATGTTGAAAAAATGAAGATATTAGACTATTTTATGATTGCAAATGGTAAAGAATGTGATTAAAGGCTCTTTTCCTATTTTAAAAGTTTTACTTTTCGAGGGTAATAGCTACGTATGTTGAAAAAATGAAGATATTAGACAATTTTATGATTGCACATGGTAAAGAATGTGATTAAAGGGTCTTTTCCTATTTCAAAAGTTTTAGTTTTCAAGGGTAATAGCTACGTATGTTGAAAAAATGAAGATATTAGACTATTTTATGATTGCAGATGATAAAAAATGTGATTAAAGGCTCTTTTCCTATGTCAAAAGTTTAAGTTTTCGAGGATAATAGCTACGTTTGTTGAAGAAATGAAGATATTAGACTATTTTATGATTGCACATGGTAAAGAATGTGATTAAAGGCTCTTTTATGATGTCAAAAGTTTTAGTTTTCGAGGGTAATAGCTACTTATGTTGAAAAAATGAAGATATTAGACTATTTTATGATTGCACATGGTAAAGAATGTGATTAAAGGCTCTTTTCCTATTTCAAAAGTTTTAGTTTTCGATGGTAATAGCTACGTATGTTGAAAAAATGAAGATATTAGACTATTTTATGATTGCAAATGGTAAAGAATGTGATTAAAGGCTCTTTTCCTATGTCAAAAGTTTAAGTTTTCGAGGATAATAGCAACGTTTGTTGAAGAAATGAAGATATTAGACTATTTTATGATTGCATATGGTAAAGAATGTGATTAAAGGCTCTTTTCCTATTTAAAAAGTTTTAGTTTTCGAGGGTAATAGCTACGTATGTTGAAAAAATGAAGATATTAGACTATTTTATTATTGCAAATGGTAAAGAATGTGATTAAAGGCTCTTTTCCTATGTCAACAGTTTTAGTTTTCGAGGGTAATAGCTACGTATGTTGAAAAAAAGAAGATATTAGACTATTTTATGATTGCGAATGGTAAAGAATGTGATTAAAGGCTCTTTTCCTATTTCAAAAGTTTTAGTTTTCGAGGGTAATAGCTTTGTCTGTGGAAAAAATGAAGATATTAGACTATTTTATGATTGCATATGGTGAAGAATGTGATTAAAGGCTCTTTTCCTATGTCAAAAGTTTTAGTTTTCGAGGGTAATAGCTACGTATGTTAAAAAAATGAAGATATTAGACTATTTTATGATTGCACATGGTAAAGAATGTGATTAAAGGCTCTTTTCCTATTTCAAAAGTTTTAGTTTTCGAGGGTAATAGCTACGTATGTTGAAAAAATGAAGATATTAGACAATTTTATGATTGCACATGGTAAAAAATGTGATTAAAGGCTCTTTTCCTATGTCAAAAGTTTTAGTTTTCGAGGGTAATAGCTACGTATGTTGAAAAAATGAAGATATTAGACTATTTTTTGATTGCACATGGTAAAGAATGTGATTAAAGGCTCTTTTCCTATTTTAAAGTTTTAGTTTTCGAGGGTAATAGCTACGTATGTTGAAAAAATGAAGATATTAGACTATTTTATGATTGCAAATGGTAAAGAATGTGATTAAAGGCTCTTTTCCTATGTCAAAAGTTTCAGTTTTCGAGGGTAATAGCTACGTATGTTGAAAAAATGAAGATATTAGACTATTTTATGATTGCAAATGGTTAAGAATGTGATTAATGGCTCTTTTCCTATTTCAAAAGTTTTAGTTTTCGAGGGTAATAGCTACGTATGTTGAAAAAATGAAGATTTTTGACTATTTTATGATTGCAAATGGTAAAGAATGTGATTAAAGGCTCTTTTCCTATTTCAAAAGTTTTAGTTTTCGAGGGTAATAGCTACGTATGTTGAAAAAATGAAGATATTAGACTATTTTATGATTGCGAATGGTAAAGAATGTGATTAAAGGCTCTTTTCCTATTTCAAACGTTTTAGTTTTTGAGGGTAATAGCTACGTATGTTGAAAAAATGAAGATATTAGACTATTTTATATTGCACATGGTAAAGAATTTGATTAAAGGCTCTTTTCCTATTTCAAAAGTTTTAGTTTTCGAGGGTAATGGCTACGTATGTTGAAAAAATGAAGATATTAGACTATTTTATGATTGCACATGGTAAAGAATGTGATTAAAGGCTCTTTTCCTATTTAAAAAGTTTTAGTTTTTGAGGGTAATAGCTTTGTCTGTGGAAAAATGAAGATATTAGACTATTTTATGATTGCAAATGGTAAAGAATGTGATTAAAGGCTCTTTTCCTATTTCAAAAGTTTTAGTTTTCGAGGGTAATAGCTATGTCTGTGGAAAAAATGAAGATATTAGACAATTTTATGATTGTACGTGGTAAAGAATGTGATTAAAGGCTCTTTTCCTATTTCAAACGTTTTAGTTTTTGAGGGTAATAGCTACGTATGTTGAAAAAATGAAGATATTAGACTATTTCATGATTGCAAATGGTAAAGAATGTGATTAAAGGCTCTTTTCCTATGTCAACAGTTTTAGTTTTCGAGGGTAATAGTTACGTATGTTGAAAAAATGGAGATATTAGACTATTTTATGATTGCACATGGTAAAGAATGTGATTAAAGGCTCTTTTCCTATTTCAAAAGTTTTAGTTTTAAGGGTAATAGCTATGTATGTTGAAAAAATGAAGATATTAGACAATTTTATGATTGCACATGGTAAAGAATGTGATTAAAGGCTCTTTTCCGATGTCAAAAGTTTTAGTTTTCGAGGGTAATAGCTACGTATGTTGAAAAAATGAAGATATTAGACTATTTTATGATTGCACATGGTAAAGAATGTGATTAAAGGCTCTTTTCCTATTTGAAAAGTTTTAGTTTTCGAGGGTAATAGCTACGTATGTTGAAAAAATGAAGATATTAGACAATTTTATGATTGCAAATGGTAAAGAATGTGATTAAAGGCTCTTTTCCTATGTCAAAATTTTAGTTTTCGAGGGTAATAGCTACGTATGTTGAAAAAATGAAGATATTAGACTATTTTATGATTGCAAATGGTAAAGAATGTGATTAAAGGCTCTTTTCGTATTTCAATAGTTTTAGTTTTCGAGGGTAATAGCTACGTATGTTGAAAAAATGAAGATATTAGACTATTTTATGATTGCAAATGGTAAAGAATGTGATTAAAGGCTCTTTTCTTATTTCAAAAGTTTTAGTTTTCGAGGGTAATAGCTAGGTTTGTGGAAAAAATGAAGATATTAGACTATTTTATGATTGTACATGGTAAAGAATGTGATTAAAGGCTCTTTTCCTATTTCAAAAGTTTTAGTTTTCTAGGGTAATAGCTACTTATGTTGAAAAAATGAAGATATTAGACTATTTCATGATTGCACATGGTAAAGAATGTGATTAAAGGCTCTTTTCCTATGTCAAAAGTTTTAGTTTTCGTGGGTAATAGCTACGTATGTTGGAAAAATGAAGATATTAGACTATTTTATGATTGTACATGGTAAAGAATGTGCTTAAAGGCTCTTTTCCTATGTCAAAAGTTTTAGTTTTCGAGGGTAATAGCTACGTATGTTGAAAAAATGAAGATATTAGACTATTTTATGATTGCACATGGTAAAGAATGTGATTAAAGGCTCTTTTCCTATGTCAAAAGTTTTAGTTTTCGAGGGTAATAGCTACGTATGTTGAAAAAATGAAGATATTAGACTATTTTATGATTGCAAATGGTAAAGAATGTGATTAAAGGCTCTTTTCCTATTTCAAAAGTTTTAGTTTTCGAGGGTAATAGCTATGTCTGTGGAAAAATTGAAGATATTAGACAATTTTATGATTGCACATGGTAAAGAATGTGATTAAAGGCTCTTTTCCTATGTCAAAAGTTTTAGTTTTCGAGGGTAATAGCTACGTATGTTGAAAAAATGAAGATATTAGACTATTTTATGATTGCACATGGTAAAGAATGTGATTAAAGGCTCTTTTCCTATTTCAAAAGTTTTAGTTTTCGAGGGTAATAGCTACGTATGTTGAAAAAATGAAGATATTAGACTATTTTATGATTACAAATGGTAAAGAATGTGATTAAAGGCTCTTTTCCTATTTCAAAACTTTTAGTTTTCGAGGGTAATAGCTACGTATGTTGAAAAAAATGAAGATATTAGACTATTTTATGATTGCAAATGGTAAAGAATGTGATTAAAGGCTCTTTTCCTATTTCAAAAGTTTTAGTTTTCGAGGGTAATAGCTACGTATGTTGACAAAATGAAGATATTAGACTATTTTATGATTGCAAATGGTAAAGAATGTGATTAAAGGCTCTTTTCCTATTTCAAAAGTTTTAGTTTTCGAGGGTAATAGCTATGTCTGTGGAAAAAATGAAGATATTAGACTATTTTATGATTGTACATGGTAAAGAATGTGATTAAAGGCTCTTTTCCTATTTCAAAAGTTTTAGTTTTCGAGGGTAATAGCTTTGTCTGTGGAAAAATGAAGATATTAGACAATTTTATGATTGCACATGGTAAAGAATGTGATTAAAGGCTCTTTTCCTTTCTCAAAAGTTTTAGTTTTCGAGGGTAATAGCTACGTATGTTGAAAAAATGAAGATATTAGACAATTTTATGATTGCACATGGTAAAGAATGTGATTAAAGGCTCTTTTCCTATTTCAAAAGTTTTAGTTTTCGAGGGTAATAGCTACGTATGTTGAAAAAATGAAGACATTAGACTATTTTATGATTGCAAATGGTAAAGAATGTGATTAAAGGCTCTTTTCCTATTCCAAAAGTTTTAGTTTTCGAGGGTAATAGCTATGTGTGTGGAAAAAATGAAGATATTAGACTATTTTATGATTGCACATGGTAAAGAATTCGATTAAAGCTTCTTTTCCTATTTCCAAAGTTTTAGTTTTCGAGGGTAATAGCTACGTATGTTGAAAAAATGAAGATATTAGACTATTTTATGATTGCAAATGGTAAAGAATGTGATTAAAGGCTCTTTTCCTATTCCAAAAGTTTTAGTTTTCGAGGGTAATAGCTACTTATGTTGAAAAAATGAAGATATTAGACAATTTTATGATTGCACATGGTAAAGAATGTGATTAAAGGCTCTTTTCCGATGTCAAAAGTTTTAGTTTTCGAGGGTAATAGCTACGTATGTTGAAAAAATGAAGATATTAGACTATTTTATGATTGCATATGGTAAAGAATGTGATTAAAGGCTCTTTTCCTATTTGAAAAGTTTTAGTTTTCGAGGGTAATAGCTACGTATGTTGAAAAAATGAAGATATTAGACAATTTTATGATTGCAAATGGTAAAGAATGTGATTAAAGGCT
>NW_027064629.1:0-25230 GCF_032884065.1 Artemia franciscana
GAAAAAATGAAGATATTAGACTATTTTATGATTGCAAATGGTAAAGAATGTGATTAAAGGCTCTTTTCCTATTTCAAAAGTTTTAGTTTTCGAGGGTAATAGCTACGTATGTTGAAAAAATGAAGATATTAGACTATTTTATGATTGCAAATGGTAAAGAATGTGATTAAAGGCTCTTTTCCTATGTCAAAAGTTTTAGTTTTCGAGGGTAATAGCTAAGTATGTTGAAAAAATGAAGATATTAGACTATTTTATGATTGCAAATGGTAAAAAATGTGATTAAAGGCTCTTTTCCTATTTCAAAAGTTTTAGTTTTCGAGGGTAATAGCTACGTATGTTGAAAAAATGAAGATATTAGACTATTTTATGATTGCACATGGTAAAGAATGTGATTAAAGGCTCTTTTCCTATTTCAAAAGTTTTAGTTTTTGAGGGTAATAGCTACGTATGTTGAAAAAATGAAGATATTACACTATTTTATGAATGCAAATGGTAAGGAATGTGATTAAAGGCTCTTTTCCTATGTCAAAAGTTTTAGTTTTCGAGGGTAATAGCTACGTATGTTTAAAAAATGAAGATATTAGAAAATTTTATGATTGCAAATGGTAAAGAATGTGATTAAAGGCTCTTTTCCTATTTCAAAAGTTTTAGTTTTCGAGGGTAATAGCTACGTATGTTGAAAAAATGAAGATATTAGACTATTTTATGATTGCAAATGGTAAACAATGTGATTAAAGGCTCTTTTCCTATGTCAAAAGTTTTAGTTTTCGAGGGTTATAGCTACGTATGTTGAAAAAATGAAGATATTAGACTATTTTATGATTGCAAATGGTAAAGAATGTGATTAAAGGCTCTTTTCCTATTTCAAAAGTTTTAGTTTTCGAGGGTAATAGCTACGTAAGTTGAAAAAAAATGAAGATATTAGACTATTTTATGATTGCAAATGGTAAAGAATGTGATTAAAGGCTCTTTTCCTATGTCAGAAGTTTTAGTTTTCGAGGGTAATAGCTTTGTCTTTGGGAAAAATGAAGATATTAGACAATTTTATGATTGCACATGGTAAAGAGTGTGATTAAAGGCTCTTTTCCTATGTCAAAAGTTTTAGTTTTCGAGGCTAATAGCTACGTATGTTGAAAAAATGAAGATATTAGAAAATTTTATGATTGCAAATGGTAAAGAATGTGATTAAAGGCTCTTTTCCTATTTCAAAAGTTTTAGTTTTCGAGGGTAATAGCTACGTATGTTGAAAAAATGAAGATATTAGACTATTTTATGATTGCAAATGGTAAAGAATGTGATTAAAGGCTCTTTTCCTATGTCAAAAGTTTTAGTTTCTGAGGGTAATAGCTACGTATGTTGAAAAAATGAAGATATTAGACTATTTTATGATACGTATGTTGAAAAAATGAAGATATTAGACTATTTTATGATTGCAAATGGTAAAGAATGTGATTAAAGGCTCTTTTCCTATTTCAAAAGTTTTAGTTTTCGAGGGTAATAGCTACGTATGTTGAAAAAATGAAGATATTAGACTATTTTATGATTGCAAATGGTAAAGAATGTGATTAAAGGCTCTTTTCCTATGTCAAAAATTTTAGTTTTCGAGGGTAATAGCTACGTATGTTGAAAAAATGAAGATATTAGACTATTTTATGATTGCAAATGGTAAAGAATGTGATTAAAGGCTCTTTTCCTATGTCAAAAGTTTTAGTTTTCGATGGTAATAGCTACGTATGTTGAAAAAATTAAGATATTAGACTATTTTATGATTGCAAATGGTAAAGAATGTGATTAAAGGCTCTTTTCCTATTTCAAAAGTTTTAGTTTTCGAGGGTAATAGCTACGTATGTTGAAAAAATGAAGATATTAGACTATTTTATGATTGCAAATGGTAAAGAATGTGATTAAAGGCTCTTTTCCTATGTCAAAAGTTTTAGTTTTCGAGGGTAATAGCTACGTATGTTGAACAATGAAGATATTAGAGTATTTTATGATTGCAAATGGTAAATAATGTGATTAAAGGCTCTTTTCCTATTTCAAAAGTTTTAGTTTTTGAGGGTAATAGCTACGTATGTTGAAAAAATGAAGATATTACACTATTTTATGAATGCAAATGGTAAGGAATGTGATTAAAGGCTCTTTTCCTATGTCAAAAGTTTTAGTTTTCGAGGGTAATAGCTACGTATGTTTAAAAAATGAAGATATTAGAAAATTTTATGATATTAGACTATTTAAAGGATATTAGCCTATAGGAAAAGGCTCTTTTCCTATGTCAAAAGTTTTAGTTTTCGAGGGTAATAGCTACGTATGTTGAAAAAATGAAGATATTAGACTATTTTATGATTGCAAATGGTAAAGAATGTGATTAAAGGCTCTTTTCCTATTTCAAAAGTTTTAGTTTTCGAGGGTAATAGCTACGTATGTTGAAAAAATGAAGATATTAGACTATTTTATGATTGCAAATGGTAAAGAATGTGATTAAAGGATCTTTTCCTATTTCAAAAGTTTTAGTTTTTGAGGGTAATAGCTACGAATGTTGAAAAAATGAAGATATTACACTATTTTATTAATGGAAATGGTAAGGAATGTGATTAAAGGCTCTTTTCCTATGTCAAAAGTTTTAGTTTTCGAGGGTAATAGCTACGTATGTTTAAAAAATGAAGATATTAGAAAATTTTATGATTGCAAATGGTAAAGAATGTGATTAAAGGCTCTTTTCCTATTTCAAAAGTTTTGGTTTTCGAGGATAATAGCTACGTATGTTGAAAAAATGAAGATATTAGACTATTTTATGATTGCAAATGGTAAAGAATGTGATTAAAGGCTCTTTTCCTATGTCAAAAGTTTTAGTTTTCGAGGGTTATAGCTACGTATGTTGAAAAAATGAAGATATTAGACTATTTTATGATTGCAAATGGTAAAGAATGTGATTAAAGGCTCTTTTCCTATTTCAAAAGTTTTAGTTTTCGAGGGTAATAGCTACGTAAGTTGAAAAAAATGAAGATATTAGACTATTTTATGATTGCAAATGGTAAAGAATGTGATTAAAGGCTCTTTTCCTATGTCAGATGTTTTAGTTTTCGAGGGTAATAGCTTTGTCTTTGGGAAAAATGAAGATATTAGACAATTTTATGATTGCACATGGTAAACAGTGTGATTAAAGGCTCTTTTCCTATTTCAAAAGTTTTAGTTTTCGAGGGTAATAGCTATGTCTGTGGAAAAAATGAAGATATTAGACTATTTTATGATTGCACATGGTAAAGAATGTGATTAAAGGCTCTTTTCCTATTTCAAAAGTTTTAGTTTTCGAGGGAAATAGCTACGTATGTTGAAAAAATGAAGATATTAGACTATTTTATGATTGCACATGGTAAAGAATGTGATTAAAGGCTCTTTTCCTATTTCAAAAGTTTTAGTTTTCGAGGGTAATAGCTACGTATGTTGAAAAAATGAAGATATTAGACTATTTAATGATTGCAAATGGTAAAGAATGTGATTAAAGGCTCTTTTCCTATTTCAAAAGTTTTAGTTTTTGGGGGTAAGAGCTTTGTCTGTGGAAAAAATGAAAATATTAGACAATTTTATGATTGCACATGGTAAAGAATGTGATTAAAGGCTCTTTTCCTATTTCAAAAGTTTTAGTTTTCGAGGGTAATAGCTACGTATGTTGAAAAAATGAAGATATTAGACTATTTTATGATTGCAAATGGTAAAGAATGTGATTAAAGGCTCTTTTCCTATTTCAAAAGTTTTAGTTTTCGATGGTAATAGCTATGTCTGTTGAAAAAATGAAGATATTAGACTATTTTATGATTGCACATGGTAAAGAATGTGATTAAAGGCTCTTTTCCTATTTCAAAAGTTTTAGTTTTCGAGGGTAATAGCTACGTATGTTGAAAAAATGAAGATATTAGACTATTTTATGATTGCAAATGGTAAAGAATGTGATTAAAGGCTCTTTTCTTATTTCAAAAGTTTTAGTTTTCGAGGGTAATAGCTACGTATGTTGAAAAAATGAAGATATTAGACTATTTTATGATTGCACATGGTAAAGAATGTGATTAAAGGCTCTTTTCTTATTTCAAAAGTTTTAGTTTTCGAGGGTAATAGCGACGTATGTTGAAAAAATGAAGATATTAGACTATTTTATGATACGTATGTTGAAAAAATGAAGATATTAGACTATTTTATGATTGCAAATGGTAAAGAATGTGATTAAAGGCTCTTTTCCTATGTCAAAAGTTTTAGTTTTCGAGGCTAATAGCTACGTATGTTGAAAAAATGAAGATATTAGAAAATTTTATGATTGCAAATGGTAAAGAATGTGATTAAAGGCTCTTTTCCTATGTCAAAAGTTTTAGTTTCCGAGGGTAATAGCAACGTATGTTGAAAAATGAAGATATTAGACTATTTTATGATACGTATGTTGAAAAAATGAAGATATTAGACTATTTTATGATTGCAAATGGTAAAGAATGTGATTAAAGGCTCTTTTCCTATTTCAAAAGTTTTAGTTTTCGAGGGTAATAGCTACGTATGTTGAAAAAATGAAGATATTAGACTATTTTATGATTGCAATTGGTAAAGAATGTGATTAAAGGCTCTTTTCCTATGTCAAAAATTTTAGTTTTCGAGGGTAATAGCTACGTATGTTGAAAAAATGAAGATATTAGACTATGTTATGATTGCAAATGGTAAAGAATGTGATTAAAGGCTCTTTTCCTATGTCAAAAGTTTTAGTTTTCGAGGGTAATAGCTACGTATGTTGAAAAAATGAAGATATTAGACTATTTTATGATTGCAAATGGTAAAGAATGTGATTAAAGGCTCTTTTCCTATTTCAAAAGTTTTAGTTTTCGAGGGTAATAGCTACGTATGTTGAAAAAATGAAGATATTAGACTATTTTATGATTGCAAATGGTAAAGAATGTGATTAAAGGCTCTTTTCCTATGTCAAAAGTTTTAGTTTTCGAGGGTAATAGCTACGTATGTTGAAAAAATGAAGATATTAGACTATTTTATGATTGCAAATGGTAAAAAATGTGATTAAAGGCTCTTTTCCTATTTCAAAAGTTTTAGTTTTCGAGGGTAATAGCTACGTATGTTGAAAAAATGAAGATATTAGACTATTTTATGATTGCACATGGTAAAGAATGTGATTAAAGGCTCTTTTCCTATTTCAAAAGTTTTGATTTTTGAGGGTAATAGCTACGTATGTTGAAAAAATGAAGATATTACACTATTTTATGAATGCAAATGGTAAGGAATGTGATTAAAGGCTCTTTTCCTATGTCAAAAGTTTTAGTTTTCGAGGGTAATAGCTACGTATGTTGAAAAAATGAAGATATTAGACTATTTTATGAATGCAAATGGTAAAGAATGTGATTAAAGGCTCTTTTGCTATGTCAAAAGGTTTAGTTTTCGAGGGTAATAGCTACGTATGTTGAAAAAAATGAAGATATTAGACTATTTTATGATACGTATGTTGAAAAAATGAAGATATTAGACTATTTTATGAATGCAAATGGTAAAGAATGTGATTAAAGGCTCTTTTCCTATTTCAAAAGTTTTAGTTTTCGAGGGTAGTAGCTACGTATGTTGAAAAAATGAAGATATTAGACTATTTTATGATTGCAAATGGTAATGAATGTGATTAAAGGCTCTTTTCCTATGTCAAAAGTTTTAGTTTTCGAGGGTAATAGCTGCGTATGTTGAAAAAATGAAGATATTAGACTATTTTATGATTGCAAATGGTAAAGAATGTGATTAAAGGCTCTTTTCCTATGTCAAAAGTTTTAGTTTTCGAGGATAATAGCTACCTATGTTGAAACAATGAAGATATTAGACTATTTTATGATTGCAAATGGTAAAGAATGTGATTAAAGGCTCTTTTCCTATGTCAAAAGTTTTAGTTTTCGAGGGTAATAGCTACGTTTGTTGAAAAAATGAAGATATTAGACTATTTTATGATTGCAAATGGTAAAGAATGTGATTAAAGGCTCTTTTCCTATGTCAAAAGTTTTAGTTTTCGAGGGTAATAGCTACGTATGTTGAAAAAATGAAGATATTAGACTATTTTATGATTGCAAATGGTAGAGAATGTGATTAAAGGCTCTTTTCCTATTTGAAAAGTTCTAGTTTTCGAGGGTAATAGCTACGTATGTTGAAAAAATGAAGATATTAGACTATTTTATGATTGCAAATTGTAAAGAATGTGATTAAAGGCTCTTTTCCTATTTCAAAAGTTTTAGAATTCTAGGGTAATAGCTACGTATGTTGAAAAAATTAAGATATTAGACTATTTTATGATTGCAAATGGTAAAGAATGTGATTAAAGGCTCTTTTCCTATTTCAAAAGTTTTAGTTTTCGAGGGTAATAGCTAAGTATGTTGAAAAAATGAAGATATTAGACTATTTTATGATTGCAAATGGTAGAGAATGTGATTAAAGGCTCTTTCCCTATTTCAAAAGTTTTAGTTTTCGAGGGTAATAGCTACATATGTTGAAAAAATGTAGATATTAGACTATTTTATGATTGCAAATGGTAAAGAATTCGATTAAAGGCTCTTTTCCTATGTCAAAAGTTTTAGTTTTCGAGGGTAATAGCTACGTATGTTGAAAAAATGAAGATATTAGACTATTTTATGATTGCAAATGGTAAAGAATTTGATTAAAGGCTCTTTTCCTATTTCATAAGTTTTAGTTTTCGAGGGTTATAACTACGTATGTTGAAAAAATGAAGATATTAGACAATTTTATGATTGCATATGGTAAAGAGTGTGATTAAAGGCTCTTTTCCTATTTCAAAAGTTTTAGTTTTCGAGGGTAATAGCTACGTATGTTGAAAAAATGAAGATATTAGACTATTTTATGATTGCAAATGGTAAAGAATGTGATTAAAGGCTCTTTTCCTATGTCAAAAGTTTTAGTTTTCGAGGGTAATAGCTAACTATGTTGAAAAAATGAAGATATTAAGCTATTTTATGATTGCAAATGGTAGAGAATGTGATTAAAGGCTCTTTTCCTATTTGAAAAGTTCTAGTTTTCGAGGGTAATAGCTACGTATGTTGAAAAAATGAAGATATTAGACTATTTTATGATTGCACATGGTAAAGAATGTGATTAAAGGCTCTTTTCTTATTTCAAAAGTTTTAGTTTTCGAGGGTAATAGCGACGTATGTTGAAAAAATGAAGATATTAGACTATTTTATGATTGCAAATGGTAAAGAATGTGATTAAAGGCTCTTTTCCTATGTCAAAAGTTTTAGTTTTCGAGGCTAATAGCTACGTATGTTGAAAAAATGAAGATATTGGAAAATTTTATGATTGCAAATGGTAAAGAATGTGATTAAAGGCTCTTTTCCTATTTCAAAAGTTTTAGTTTTCGAGGGTAATAGCTACGTATGTTGAACAAATGAAGATATTAGACTATTTTATGATTGCAAATGGTAAAGAATGTGATTAAAGGCTCTTTTCCTATGTCAAAAGTTTTAGTTTCCGAGGGTAATAGCTACGTATGTTGAAAAAATGAAGATATTAGACTATTTTATGATACGTATGTTGAAAAAATGAAGATATTAGACTATTTTATGATTGCAAATGGTAAAGAATGTGATTAAAGGCTCTTTTCATATTTCAAAAGTTTTAGTTTTCGAGGGTAATAGCTACGTATGTTGAAAAAATGAAGATATTAGACTATTTTATGATTGCAATTGGTAAAGAATGTGATTAAAGGCTCTTTTCCTATGTCAAAAATTTTAGTTTTTGAGGGTAATAGCTACGTATGTTGAAAAAGTGAAGATATTAGACTATGTTATGATTGCAAATGGTAAAGAATGTGATTAAAGGCTCTTTTCCTATGTCAAAAGTTTTAGTTTTCGAGGGTAATAGCTACGTATGTTGAAAAAATGAAGATATTAGACTATTTTATGATTGCAAATGGTAAAGAATGTGATTAAAGGCTCTTTTCCTATGTCAAAAGTTTTAGTTTTCGAGGGTAATAGCTACGTATGTTGAAAAAATGAAGATATTAGACTATTTTATGATTGCAAATGGTAAAAAATGTGATTAAAGGCTCTTTTCCTATTTCAAAAGTTTTAGTTTTCGAGGGTAATAGCTACGTATGTTGAAAAAAAGAAGATATTAGACTATTTTATGATTGCACATGGTAAAGAATGTGATTAAAGGCTCTTTTCCTATTTCAAAAGTTTTAGTTTTTGAGGGTAATAGCTACGTATGTTGAAAAAATGAAGATATTAGACTATTTTATGATACGTATGTTGAAAAAATGAAGATATTAGACTATTTTATGATTGCAAATGGTAAAGAATGTGATTAAAGGCTCTTTTCCTATTTCAAAAGTTTTAGTTTTCGAGGGTAATAGCTACGTATGTTGAAAAAATGAAGATATTAGACTATTTTATGATTGCAATTGGTAAAGAATGTGATTAAAGGCTCTTTTCCTATGTCAAAAATTTTAGTTTTTGAGGGTAATAGCTACGTATGTTGAAAAAGTGAAGATATTAGACTATGTTATGATTGCAAATGGTAAAGAATGTGATTAAAGGCTCTTTTCCTATGTCAAAAGTTTTAGTTTTCGAGGGTAATAGCTACGTATGTTGAAAAAATGAAGATATTAGACTATTTTATGATTGCAAATGGTAAAGAATGTGATTAAAGGCTCTTTTCCTATGTCAAAAGTTTTAGTTTTCGAGGGTAATAGCTACGTATGTTGAAAAAATGAAGATATTAGACTATTTTATGATTGCAAATGGTAAAAAATGTGATTAAAGGCTCTTTTCCTATTTCAAAAGTTTTAGTTTTCGAGGGTAATAGCTACGTATGTTGAAAAAAAGAAGATATTAGACTATTTTATGATTGCACATGGTAAAGAATGTGATTAAAGGCTCTTTTCCTATTTCAAAAGTTTTAGTTTTTGAGGGTAATAGCTACGTATGTTGAAAAAATGAAGATATTACACTATTTTATGAATGCAAATGGTAAGGAATGTGATTAAAGGCTCTTTTCCTATGTCAAAAGTTTTAGTTTTCGAGGGTAATAGCTACGTATGTTGAAAAAATGAAGATATTAGACTATTTTATGATTGCAAATGGTAAAGAATCTGATTAAAGGCTCTTTTGCTATGTCAAAAGTTTTAGTTTTCGAGGGTAATAGCTACGTATGTAGAAAAAAATGAAGATATTAGACTATTTTATGATACGTATGTTGAAAAAATGAAGATATTAGACTATTTTATGATTGCAAATGGTAAAGAATGTGATTAAAGGCTCTTTTCCTATTTCAAAAGTTTTAGTTTTCGAGGGTAGTAGCTACTTAGGTTGAAAAAATGAAGATATTAGACTATTTTATGATTGCACATGGTAAAGAATGTGATTAAAGGCTCTTTTCCTATGTCAAAAGTTTTAGTTTTCGAGGGTAATAGCTACGTATGTTGGAAAAATGAAGATATTAGACAATTTTATGATTGCACATGGTAAAGAATGTGATTAAAGGCTCTTTTCCTATTTCAAAAGTTTTAGTTTTCGAGGGTAATAGCTACGTATGTTGGAAAAATGAAGATATTAGACTATTTTATGATTGCAAATGGTAAAGAATGTGATTAAAGGCTCTTTTCCTATTTCAAAAGTTTTAGTTTTCGAGGGTAATAGCTACGTATGTTGAAAAAATGAAGATATTAGACTATTTTATGATTGCAAATGGTAAAGAATGTGATTAAAGGCTCTTTTCCTATTTCTAAAGTTTTAGTTTTCGAGGGTAATAGCTACGTATGTTGAAAAAATGAAGATATTAGACTATTTTATGATTGCACATGGTAAACAATGTGATTAAAGGCTCTTTTCCTATTTCAAAAGTTTTAGTTTTCGAGGGTAATAGCTACGTATGTTGAAAAAATGAAGATATTAGACTATTTTATGATTGCAAGTGGTAAAGAATGTGATTAAAGGCTCTTTTCCTATTTCCAAAGTTTTAGTTTTCGAGGGTAATAGCTACGAATGTTGAAAAAATTAAGATATTAGACTATTTTATGATTGCAAATGGTAAAGAATGTGATTAAAGGCTCTTTTCCTATTTCAAAAGTTTTAGTTTTCGAGGGTAATAGCTACGTATGTTGAAAAAATGAAGATATTAGACTATTTTATGATTGCAAATGGTAGAGAATGTGATTAAAGGCTCTTTTCCTATTTGAAAAGTTTTAGTTTTCGAGGGTAATAGCTACATATGTTGAAAAAATGTAGATATTAGACTATTTTATGATTGCAAATGGTAAAGAATTCGATTAAAGGCTCTTTTCCTATGTCAAAAGTTTTAGTTTTCGAGGGTAATAGCTACGTATGTTGAAAAAATGAAGATATTAGACTATTTTATGATTGCAAATGGTAAAGAATTTGATTAAAGGCTCTTTTCCTATTTCATAAGTTTTAGTTTTCGAGGGTAATAGCTACGTATGTTGAAAAAATGAAGATATTAGACTATTTTATGATTGCAAATGGTAAAGAATGTGATTAAAGGCTCTTTTCCTATTTCAAAAGTTTTAGTTTTCGAGGGTAATAGCTACGTATGTTGAAAAAATGAAGATATTAGACTATTTTATGATTGCAAATGGTAAAGAATGTGATTAAAGGCTCTTTTCCTATGTCAAAAGTTTTAGTTTTCGAGGGTAATTGCTACGTATGTTGAAAAAATGAAGATATTAGACTATTTTATGATTGCAAATGGTAAAGAATGTGATTAAAGGCTCTTTTCCTATGTCAAAAGTTTTAGTTTTCGAGGGTAATAGCTACGTATGTTGAAAAAATGAAGATATTAGACTATTTTATGATTGCAAATGGTAGAGAATGTGATTAAAGGCTCTTTTCCTATTTGAAAAGTTCTAGTTTTCGAGGGTAATAGCTACGTATGTTGAAAAAATGAAGATATTAGACTATTTTATGATTGCAAATGGTAAAGAATGTGATTAAAGGCTCTTTTCCTATTTCGAAAGTTTTAGTTTTCGAGGGTAATAGCTACGTATGTTGAAAAAATGAAGATATTAGACTATTTTATGATTGCAAATGGTAAAGAATGTGATTAAAGGCTCTTTTCCTATTTCAAAAGTTTTAGTTTTCTAGGGTAATAGCTACGTATGTTGAAAAAATGAAGATATTAGACTATTTTATGATTGCAAATGGTAGAGAATGTGATTAAAGGCTCTTTTCCTATTTGAAAAGTTTTAGTTTTCGAGGGTAATAGCTACGTATGTTGAAAAAATGTAGATATTAGACTATTTTATGATTGCAAATGGTAAAGAATGTGATTAAAGGCTCTTTTCCTATGTCAAAAATTTTAGTTTTCGAGGGTAATAGCTACGTATGTTGAAAAAATGAAGATATTAGACTATTTTGTGATTGCAAATGGTAAAGAATGTGATTAAAGGCTCTTTTCCTATTTCAAAAGTTTTAGTTTTCGAGGGTAATAGCTACGTATGTTGAAAAAATGAAGATATTAGACTATTTTATGATTGCAAATGGTAAAGAATGTGATTAAAGGCTCTTTTCCTATGTCAAAAGTTTTAGCTTTCGAGGGTAATAGCTACGTATGTTGAAAAAATGAAGATATTAGACTATTTTATGATTGCAAATGGTAAAGAATGTGATTAAAGGCTCTTTTCCTATGTCAAAAGTTTTAGTTTTCGAGGGTAATAGCTACGTATGTTGAAAAAATGAAGATATTAGACTATTTTATGATTGCAAATGGTAAAGAATGTGATTAAAGGCTCTTTTACTATTTCAAAAATTTTAGTTTTCGAGGGTAATAGCTACGTATGTTGAAAAAATGAAGATATTAGACTATTTTATGATTGCACATGGTAAAGATTGTGATTAAAGGCTCTTTTCCTATTTCAAAAGTTTTAGTTTTCGAGGGTAATAGCTACGTATGTTGAAAAAATGAAGATATTAGACTATTTTATGATTGCAAGTGGTAAAGAATTTGATTAAAGGCTCTTTTCCTATTTCATAAGTTTTAGTTTTCGAGGGTAATAGCTACGTATGTTGAAAAAATGAAGATATTAGACTATTTTATGATTGCAAATGGTAAAGAATGTGATTAAAGGCTCTTTTCCTATGTCAAAAGTTTTAGTTTTCGAGGGTAATTGCTACGTATGTTGAAAAAATGAAGATATTAGACTATTTTATGATTGCAAATGGTAAAGAATGTGATTAAAGGCTCTTTTCCTATGTCAAAAGTTTTAGTTTTTGAGGGTAATAGCTACGTATGTTGAAAAAATGAAGATATTAGACTATTTTATGATTGCAAATGGTAGAGAATGTGATTAAAGGCTCTTTTCCAATTTGAAAAGTTCTAGTTTTCGAGGGTAATAGCTACGTATGTTGAAAAAATGAAGATATTAGACTATTTTATGATTGCAAATGGTAAAGAATGTGATTAAAGGCTCTTTTCCTATTTCGAAAGTTTTAGTTTTCGAGGGTAATAGCTACGTATGTTGAAAAAATTAAGATATTAGACTATTTTATGATTGCAAATGGTAAAGAATGTGATTAAAGGCTCTTTTCCTATTTCAAAAGTTTTAGTTTTCTAGGGTAATAGCTACGTATGTTGAAAAAATGAAGATATTAGACTATTTTATGATTGCAAATGGTAGAGAATGTGATTAAAGGCTCTTTTCCTATTTGAAAAGTTTTAGTTTTCGAGGGTAATAGCTACGTATGTTGAAAAAATGTAGATATTAGACTATTTTATGATTGCAAATGGTAAAGAATGTGATTAAAGGCTCTTTTCCTATGTCAAAAATTTTAGTTTTCGAGGGTAATAGCTACGTATGTTGAAAAAATGAAGATATTAGACTATTTTGTGATTGCAAATGGTAAAGAATGTGATTAAAGGCTCTTTTCCTATTTCAAAAGTTTTAGTTTTCGAGGGTAATAGCTACGTATGTTGAAAAAATGAAGATATTAGACTATTTTATGATTGCAAATGGTAAAGAATGTGATTAAAGGCTCTTTTCCTATGTCAAAAGTTTTAGCTTTCGAGGGTAATAGCTACGTATGTTGAAAAAATGAAGATATTAGACTATTTTATGATTGCAAATGGTAAAGAATGTGATTAAAGGCTCTTTTCCTATGTCAAAAGTTTTAGTTTTCGAGGGTAATAGCTACGTATGTTGAAAAAATGAAGATATTAGACTATTTTATGATTGCAAATGGTAAAGAATGTGATTAAAGGCTCTTTTACTATTTCAAAAATTTTAGTTTTCGAGGGTAATAGCTACGTATGTTGAAAAAATGAAGATATTAGACTATTTTATGATTGCACATGGTAAAGATTGTGATTAAAGGCTCTTTTCCTATTTCAAAAGTTTTAGTTTTCGAGGGTAATAGCTACGTATGTTGAAAAAATGAAGATATTAGACTATTTTATGATTGCAAGTGGTAAAGAATTTGATTAAAGGCTCTTTTCCTATTTCATAAGTTTTAGTTTTCGAGGGTAATAGCTACGTATGTTGAAAAAATGAAGATATTAGACTATTTTATGACTGCAAATAGTAAAGAATGTGATTAAAGGCTCTTTTCGTATTTCAAAAGTTTTAGTTTTCGAGGGTAATAGCTACGTATGTTGAAAAAATGAAGATATTAGACTATTTTATGATTGCACATGGTAAAGAATGTGATTAAAGGCTCTTTTCCTATGTCAAAAGTTTTAGTTTTCGAAGGTAATAGCTACGTATGTTGAAAAAATGTAGATATTAGACTATTTTATGATTGCAAATGGTAAAGAATGTGATTAAAGGCTCTTTTCCTATATCAAAAGTTTTAGTTTTCGAGGGTAATAGCTACGTATGTTGAAAAAATGAAGATATTAGACTATTTTATGATTGCAAATGGTAAAGAATGTGATTAAAGGCTCTTTTCCTATGTCAAAAGTTTTAGTTTTCGAGGGTAATAGCTACGTATGTTGAAAAAAGGAAGATATTAGACTATTTTATGATTGCAAATGGTAAAGAATGTGATTAAAGGCTCTTTTCCTATTTCAAAAGTTTTAGTTTTCGAGGGTAATAGCTACGTATGTTGAAAAAATGAAGATATTAGACAATTTTATGATTGCAAACGGTAAAGAATGTGATTAAAGGCTCTTTTCCTATTTCAAAAGTTTTAGTTTTCGAGGGTAATAGCTACGTATGTTGAAAAAATGAAGATATTAGACTATTTTATGATTGCAAATGGTAAAGAATGTGATTAAAGGCTCTTTTCCTATGTCAAAAGTTTTAGTTTTCAAGGGTAATAGCTACGTATGTTGAAAAAATAAAGATATTAGACTATTTTATGATTGCAAATGGTAAAGAATGTGATTAAAGGCTCTTTTCCTATTTCAAAAGTTTTAGTTTTCGAGGGTAATAGCTACGTAGGTTGAAAAAATGAAGATATTAGACTATTTTATGATTGCACATGGTAAAGAATGTGATTAAAGGCTCTTTTCCTATGTCAAAAGTTTTAGTTTTCGAGGGTAATAGCTACGTATGTTGAAAAATGAAGATATTAGACAATTTTATGATTGCACATGGTAAAGAATGTGATTAAAGGCTCTTTTCCTATTTCAAAAGTTTTAGTTTTCGAGGGTAATAGCTACGTATGTTGGAAAAATGAAGATATTAGACTATTTTATGATTGCAAATGGTAAAGAATGTGATTAAAGGCTCTTTTCCTATTTCAAAAGTTTTAGTTTTCGAGGGTAATAGCTACGTATGTTGAAAAAATGAAGATATTAGACTATTTTATGATTGCAAATGGTAAAGAATGTGATTAAAGGCTCTTTTCCTATTTCTAAAGTTTTAGTTTTCGAGGGTAATAGCTACGTATGTTGAAAAAATGAAGATATTAGACTATTTTATGATTGCACATGGTAAACAATGTGATTAAAGGCTCTTTTCCTATTTCAAAAGTTTTAGTTTTCGAGGGTAATAGCTACGTATGTTGAAAAAATGAAGATATTAGACTATTTTATGATTGCAAGTGGTAAAGAATGTGATTAAAGGCTCTTTTCCTATTTCCAAAGTTTTAGTTTTCGAGGGTAATAGCTACGAATGTTGAAAAAACGAAGATATTAGACTATTTTTGATTGCAAATGGTAAAGAATGTGATTAAAGGCTCTTTTCCCATTTCAAAAGTTTTAGTTTTCGAGGGTAATAGCTACGTATGTTGAAAAAATGAAGATATTAGACTATTTTATGATTGCACATGGTAAAGAATGTGATTAAAGGCTCTTTTCCTATTTAAAAAGTTTTAGTTTTTGAGGGTAATAGCTATGTATGTTGAAAAAATGAAGATATTAGACTATTTTATGATTGCAAATGGTAAAGAATGTGATTAAAGGCTCTTTTCCTATGTCAAAAGTTTTAGTTTTCGAGGCTAATAGCTACGTATGTTGAAAAAATGAAGATATTAGAAAATTTTATGATTGCAAATGGTAAAGAATGTGATTAAAGGCTCTTTTCCTATTTCAAAAGTTTTAGTTTTCGAGGGTAATAGCTACGTATGTTGAAAAAATGAAGATATTAGACTATTTTATGATTGAAAATGGTAAAGAATGTGATTAAAGGCTCTTTTCCTATTTCAAAAGTTTTAGTTTTCAAGGGTAATAGCTACGTATGTTGAAAAAATGAAGATATTAGACTATTTTATGATTGCAAATGGTAAAGAATGTGATTAAAGGCTCTTTTCCTATGTCAAAAGTTTTAGTTTCCGAGGGTAATAGCTACGTATGTTGAAAAAAATGCAGATATTAGACTATTTTATGATACGTATGTTGAAAAAATGAAGATATTAGACTATTTTATGATTGCAAATGGTAAAGAATGTGATTAAAGGCTCTTTTCCTATTTCAAAAGTTTTAGTTTTCGAGGGTAATAGCTACATATGTTGAAAAAATGAAGATATTAGACTATTTTATGATTGCAAATGGTAAAGAATGTGATTAAAGGCTCTTTTCCTATGTCAAAAGTTTTAGTTTCCGAGGGTAATAGCTACGTATGTTGAAAAAATGAAGATATTAAACTATTTTATGATAAGTATGTTGAAAAAATGAAGATATTAGACTATTTTATGATTGCACATGGTAAAGAATGTAATTAAAGGTTCTTTTCCTATGTCAAAAGTTTTAGTTTTCGAGGGTAATAGCTACGTTTGTTGGAAAAATGAAGATATTAGACAATTTTATGATTGCACATGGTAAAGAATGTGATTAAAGGCTCTTTTCCTATTTCAAAAGTTTAAGTTTTCGAGGGTAATAGTTACGTATGTTGAAAAAATGAAGATATTAGACTATTTTATGATTGCAAATGGTAAAGAATGTGATTAAAGGCTCTTTTCCTATTTCAAAAGTTTTAGTTTTCGAGGGTAAAAGCTACGTATGTTGAAAAAATGAAGATATTAGAGTATTTTATGATTGCAAATGGTAAAGAATGTGATTAAAGGCTCTTTTCCTATTTCAAAAGTTTTCGTTTTTAGTTTCAAAAAATGAAGATATTAGACTATTTTATGATTGCAAATGGTAAAAAATGTGATTAAAGGCTCTTTTCCTATTTCAAAAGGTTTCGTTTTCGAGGGTAATAGCTACGTATGTTTAAAAAATGAAGATATTAGAAAATTTTATGATTGCAAATGGTAAAAAATGTGATTAAAGGCTCTTTTCCTATTTCAAAAAATTTAGTTTTCGAGGGTAATAGCTACGTATGTTGAAAAAATGAAGATATTAGACTATTTTATGATTGCAAATGGTAAAGAATGTGATTAAAGGCTCTTTTCCTATGTCAAAAGTTTTAGTTTTCGAGGGTAATAGCTACGTATGTTGAAAAAATGAAGATATTAGACTATTTTATGATTGTACATGGTAAAGAATGCAAATTTATGCATTAAAATGAAGATATCAGACTATTTTATGATTGCAAATGGTAAAGAATGTGATTAAAGGCTCTTTTCCTATTTCAAAAGTTTTAGTTTTCGAGGGTAATAGCTACGTAGGTTGAAAAAATGAAGATATTAGACTATTTTATGATTGCACATGGTAAAGAATGTGATTAAAGGTTCTTTTCCTAAGTCAAAAGTTTTAGTTTTCGAGGGTAATAGCTACGTTTGTTGGAAAAATGAAGATATTAGACAATTTTATGATTGCACATGGTAAAGAATGTGATTAAAGGCTCTTTTCCTATTTCAAAAGTTTAAGTTTTCGAGGGTAATAGTTACGTATGTTGAAAAAATGAAGATATTAGACTATTTTATGATTGCAAATGGTAAAGAATGTGATTAAAGGCTCTTTTCCTATTTCAAAAGTTTTAGTTTTCGAGGGTAAAAGCTACGTATGTTGAAAAAATGAAGATATTAGAGTATTTTATGATTGCAAATGGTAAAGAATGTGATTAAAGGCTCTTTTCCTATTTCAAAAGTTTTAGTTTTCGAGGGTAATAGCTACGTAGGTTGAAAAAATGAAGATATTAGACTATTTTATGATTGCACATGGTAAAGAATGTGATTAAAGGTTCTTTTCCTATGTCAAAAGTTTTAGTTTTCGAGGGTAATAGCTACGTTTGTTGGAAAAATGAAGATATTAGACAATTTTAAGATTGCGCATGGTAAAGAATTTAGAATTTAGTTTTCGAGGGTAATAGCTACGTAGGTTGAAAAATGAAGATATTAGACTATTTTATGATTGCACATGGTAAAGAATGTGATTAAAGGTTCTTTTCCTATGTCAAAAGTTTTAGTTTTCGAGGGTAATAGCTACGTTTGTTGGAAAAATGAAGATATTAGACAATTTTATGATTGCACATGGTAAAGAATGTAATTAAAGGCTCTTTTCCTATTTCAAAAGTTTAAGTTTTCGAGGGTAATAGTTACGTATGTTGAAAAAATGAAGATATTAGACTATTTTATGATTGCAAATGGTAAAGAATGTGATTAAAGGCTCTTTTCCTATTTCAAAAGTTTTAGGTTTCGAGGGTAAAAGCTACGTATGTTGAAAAAATGAAGATATTAGAGTATTTTATGATTGCAAATGGTAAAGAATGTGATTAAAGGCTCTTTTCCTATTTCAAAAGTTTTAGTTTTCGAGGGTAATAGCTACGTATGTTGAAAAAATGAAGATATTAGACTATTTTATGATTGCACATGGTAAAGAATGTGATTAAAGGCTCTTTTCCTATTTCAAAAGTTTTAGTTTTCGAGGGTAATAGCTACGTATGTTGAAAAAATGAAGATATTAGACTATTTTATGATTGCAAATGGTAAAGAATGTGATTAAAGGCTCTTTTCCTATGTCAAAAGTTTTAGTTTTCGAGGGTAATAGCTACATATGTTGAAAAAATGAAGATATTAGACTATTTTATGATTGCAAATGGTAAAGAATGTGATTAAAGGCTCTTTTCCTATGTCAAAAGTTTTATTTTTCGAGGGTAATAGCTACGTATGTTGAAAAAATGAAGATATTAGACTATTTTATGATTGCAAATGGTAAAGAATGTGATTAAAGGCTCTTTTCCTATTTCAAAAGTTTTAGTTTTCGAGGGTAATAGCTACGTATGTAGAAAAAATGAAGATATTAGACTATTTTATGATTGCAAATGGTAAAGAATGTGATTAAAGGCTCTTTTCCTATGTCAAAAGTTTTAGTTTTCGAGGGTAATAGCTACGTATGTTGAAAAAATGAAGATATAAGACTATTTTATGATTGCAAATGGTAAAAAATGTGATTAAAGGCTCTTTTCCTATTTCAAAAGTTTTAGTTTTCGAGGGTAATAGCTACGTATGTTTAAAAAATGAAGATATTAGAAAATTTTATGATTGCAAATGGTAAAAAATGTGATTAAAGGCTCTTTTCCTATTTCAAAAAATTTAGTTTTCGAGGGTAATAGCTACGTATGTTGAAAAAATGAAGATATTAGACTATTTTATGATTGCAAATGGTAAAGAATGTGATTAAAGGCTCTTTTCCTATGTCAAAAGTTTTAGTTTTCGAGGGTAATAGCTACGTATGTTGAAAAAATGAAGATATTAGACTATTTTATGATTGTACATGGTAAAGAATGCAAATTTATGCATTAAAATGAAGATATCAGACTATTTTATGATTGCAAATGGTAAAGAATGTGATTAAAGGCTCTTTTCCTATTTCAAAAGTTTTAGTTTTCGAGGGTAATAGCTACGTAGGTTGAAAAAATGAAGATATTAGACTATTTTATGATTGCACATGGTAAAGAATGTGATTAAAGGTTCTTTTCCTATGTCAAAAGTTTTAGTTTTCGAGGGTAATAGCTACGTTTGTTGGAAAAATGAAGATATTAGACAATTTTATGATTGCACATGGTAAAGAATGTGATTAAAGGCTCTTTTCCTATTTCAAAAGTTTAAGTTTTCGAGGGTAATAGTTACGTATGTTGAAAAAATGAAGATATTAGACTATTTTATGATTGCAAATGGTAAAGAATGTGATTAAAGGCTCTTTTCCTATGTCAAAAGTTTTATTTTTCGAGGGTAATAGCTACGTATGTTGAAAAAATGAAGATATTAGACTATTTTATGATTGCAAATGGTGAAGAATGTGATTAAAGGCTCTTTTCCTATTTCAAAAGTTTTAGTTTTCGAGGGTAATAGCTACGTATGTAGAAAAAATGAAGATATTAGACTATTTTATGATTGCAAATGGTAAAGAATGTGATTAAAGGCTCTTTTCCTATGTCAAAAGTTTTAGTTTTCGAGGGTAATAGCTACGTATGTTGAAAAAATGAAGATATAAGACTATTTTATGATTGCAAATGGTAAAAAATGTGATTAAAGGCTCTTTTCCTATTTCAAAAGTTTTAGTTTTCGAGGGTAATAGCTACGTATGTTTAAAAAATGAAGATATTAGAAAATTTTATGATTGCAATTGTTAAAGAATGTGATTAAAGGCTCTTTTCCTATTTCAAAAGTTTTAGTTTTCGAGGGTAATAGCTACGTATGTTGAAAAAATGAAGATATTAGACTATTTTATGATTGCAAATGGTAAAGAATGTGATTAAAGGCTCTTTTCCTATGTCAAAAGTTTTAGTTTTCGAGGGTAATAGCTACGTATGTTGAAAAAATGAAGATATTAGACTATTTTATGATTGCACATGGTAAAGAATATAAATTTATGCATTAAAAAAATGAAGATATTAGACTATTTTATGATTGCACATGGTAAAGAATGTGATGAAAGGCTCTTTTCCTATTTCAAAAGTTTTAGTTTTCGAGGGTAATAGCTACGTATGTTGAAAAAATGAAGATATTAGACTATTTTATGATTGCACATGGTAAATAATGTGATTAAAGGTTCTTTTCCTATGTCAAAAGTTTTAGTTTTCGAGGGTAATAGCTACGTTTGTTGGAAAAATGAAGATATTAGACAATTTTATGATTGCACATGGTAAAGAATGTGATTAAAGGCTCTTTTCCTATTTCAAAAGTTTAAGTTTTCGAGGGTAATAGTTACGTATGTTGAAAAAATGAAGATATTAGACTATTTTATGATTGCAAATGGTAAAGAATGTGATTAAAAGCTCTTTTCCTATTTCAAAAGTTTTAGTTTTCGAGGGTAAAAGCTACGTATGTTGAAAAAATGAAGATATTAGAGTATTTTATGATTGCAAATGGTAAAGAATGTGATTAAAGGCTCTTTTCCTATTTCAAAAGTTTTAGTTTTCGAGGGTAATAGCTACGTAGGTTGAAAAAATGAAGATATTAGACTATTTTATGATTGCAAATGGTAAAAAATGTGATTAAAGGCTCTTTTCCTATTTCAAAAGTTTTAGTTTTCGAGGGTAATAGCTACGTATGTTTAAAAAATGAAGATATTAGAAAATTTTATGATTGCAAATGGTAAAAAATGTGATTAAAGGCTCTTTTCCTATTTCAAAAAATTTAGTTTTCGAGGGTAATACCTACGTTTGTTGAAAAAAAGAAGATATTAGACTATTTTATGATTGCAAATGGTAAAGAATGTGATTAAAGGCTCTTTTCCTATGTCAAAAGTTTTAGTTTTCGAGGGTAATAGCTACGTATGTTGAAAAAATGAAGATATTAGACTATTTTATGATTGTACATGGTAAAGAATGCAAATTTATGCATTAAAATGAAGATATCAGACTATTTTATGATTGCAAATGGTAAAGAATGTGATTAAAGGCTCTTTTCCTATTTCAAAAGTTTTAGTTTTCGAGGGTAATAGCTACGTAGGTTGAAAAAATGAAGATATTAGACTATTTTATGATTGCACATGGTAAAGAATGTGATTAAAGGTTCTTTTCCTATGTCAAAAGTTTTAGTTTTCGAGGGTAATAGCTACGCTTGTTGGAAAAATGAAGATATTAGACAATTTTATGATTGCACATGGTAAAGAATGTGATTAAAGGCTCTTTTCCTATTTCAAAAGTTTAAGTTTTCGAGGGTAATAGTTACGTATGTTGAAAAAATGAAGATATTAGACTATTTTATGATTGCAAATGGTAAAGAATGTGATTAAAGGCTCTTTTCCTATTTCAAAAGTTTTAGTTTTCGAGGGTAAAAGCTACGTATGTTGAAAAAATGAAGATATTAGAGTATCTTATGATTGCAAATGGTAAAGAATGTGATTAAAGGCTCTTTTCCTATTTCAAAAGTTTTAGTTTTCGAGGGTAGGTTGAAAAAATGAAGATATTAGACTATTTTATGATTGCACATGGTAAAGAATGTGATTAAAGGTTCTTTTCCTATGTCAAAAGTTTTAGTTTTCGAGGGTAATAGCTACGTTTGTTGGAAAAATGAAGATATTAGACAATTTTATGATTGCACATGGTAAAGAATTTAGAATTTAGTTTTCGAGGGTAATAGCTACGTAGGTTGAAAAAATGAAGATATTAGACTATTTATGATTGCACATGGTAAAGAATGTGATTAAAGGTTCTTTTCCTATGTCAAAAGTTTTAGTTTTCGAGGGTAATAGCTACGTTTGTTGGAAAAATGAAGATATTAGACAATTTTATGATTGCACATGGTAAAGAATGTGATTAATGGCTCTTTTCCTATTTCAAAAGTTTAAGTTTTCGAGGGTAATAGTTACGTATGTTGAAAAAATGAAGATATTAGAAAATTTTATGATTGCAAATGGTAAAGAATGTGATTAAAGGCTCTTTTCCTATTTCAAAAGTTTTAGTTTTCGAGGGTAATAGCTACGTAGGTTGAAAAAATGAAGATATTAGACTATTTTATGATTGCACATGGTAAAGAATGTGATTAAAGGTTATTTTCCTATGTCAAAAGATTTAGTTTTCGAGGGTAATAGCTACGTTTGTTGGAAAAATGAAGATATTAGACAATTTTATGATTGCAAATGGTAAAGAATGTGATTAAAGGCTCTTTTCCTATTTCAAAAGTTAAAGTTTTCGAGGGTAATAGTTACGTACGTTGAAAAAATGAAGATATTAGACTATTTTATGATTGCAAATGGTAAAGAATGTGATTAAAGGCTCTTTTCCTATTTCAAAAGTTTTAGTTTTCGAGGGTAAAAGCTACGTATGTTGAAAAAATGAAGATATTAGAGTATTTTATGATTGCAAATGGTAAAGAATGTGATTAAAGGCTCTTTTCCTATTTCAAAAGTTTTAGTTTTCGAGGGTAATAGCTACGTATGTTGAAAAAATGAAGATATTAGACTATTTTATGATTGCACATGGTAAAGAATGTGATTAAAGGCTCTTTTCCTATGTCAAAAGTTTTAGTTTTCGAGGGTAATAGCTACGTATGTTGAAAAAATGAAGATATTAGACTATTTTATGATTGCAAATGGTAAAGAATGTGATTAAAGGCTCTTTTCCTATTTAAAAAGTTTTAGTTTTCGAGGGTAATAGCTACGTATGTTGAAAAACTGAAGATATTAGACTATTTTATGATCGCAAATGGTTAAGAATGTGATTAAAGGCTCTTTTCCTATGTCAAAAGTTTTAGTTTTCGAGGGTAATAGCTACGTATGTTGAAAAAATGAAGATATTAGATTATTTTATTATTGCAAATGGTAAAGAATGTGATTAAAGGCTCTTTTCCAATGTCAAAAGTTTTAGTTTTCGAGGGTAATAGCTACGTATGTTGAAAAAATGAAGATACTAGACTATTTTATGATTGCAAATGGTAAAGAATGTGATTAAAGGCTCTTTTCCTATTTCAAAAGTTTTAGTTTTCCAGGGTAATAGCTACTTATGTTGAAAAAATGAAGATATTAAACTATTTTATGATTGCACAAGTTTTAGTTTTCGAGGGTAATAGCTACGTATGTTGAAAAAATGAAGATATTAGACTATTTTATGATTGCATATGGTAAAGAATGTGATTAAAGGCTCTTTTCCTATTTCAAAAGTTTTAGTTTTCGAGGGTAATAGCTACGTATGTTGAAAAAGTGAAGATATTAGACTATTTTATAATTGCAAATGTAAAGAATGTGATTAAAGGCTCTTTTCCTATTTAAAAAGTTTTAGTTTTTGAGGGTAATAGCTACGTATGTTGGAAAAATGAAGATATTAGACAATTTTATGATTGCACATGTTAAAGAATGTGATTAAAGGCTCTTTTCCTATTTCAAAAGTTTAAGTTTTCGAGGGTAATAGCTACGTATGTTGAAAAAATAAAGATATTAGACTATTTTATGATTGCAAATGGTAAAGAATGTGATTAAAGGCTCTTTTTCCTATTTCAAAAGTTTTAGTTTTCGAGGGTAATAGCTACGTATGTTGAAAAAATGAAGATATTAGACTTTTTTATGATTGCACATGGTAAAGAATGTGATTAAAGGTTCTTTTCCTATGTCAAAAGTTTTAGTTTTCGAGGGTAATAGTTACGTATGTTGGAAAATGAAGATATTAGACAATTTTATGATTGCACATGGTAAAGAATGTGATTAAAGGCTCTTTTCCTATTTCAAAAGTTTAAGTTTTCGAGGGTAATAGCTACGTATGTTGAAAAAATGAAGATATTAGACTATTTTATGATTGCAAATGGTAAAGAATGTGATTAAAAGCTCTTTTCCTATTTCAAAAAATTTTAGTTTTCGATGGTAATAGCTACGTATGTTGAACAATGAAGATATTAGAGTATTTTATGATTGCAAATGGTAAAGAATGTTATTAAAGGCTTTTCCTATTTCAAAAGTTTTAGTTTTCGAGGGTAATAGCTACGTATGTTGAAAAAATGAAGATATTAGACTTTTTTATGATTGCACATGGTAAAGAATGTGATTAAAGGTTCTTTTCCTATGTCAAAAGTTTTAGTTTTCGAGGGTAATAGTTACGTATGTTGGGAAAATGAAGATATTAGACAATTTTATGATTGCACATGGTAAAGAATGTGATTAAAGGCTCTTTTCCTATTTCAAAAGTTTTAGTTTTCGAGGGTAATAGCTACGTATGTTGAAAAAATGAAGATATTAGACTATTTTATGATTGCAAATGGTAAAGAATGTGATTAAAAGCTCTTTTCCTATTTCAAAAAATTTTAGTTTTCGAGGGTAATAGCTACGTATGTTGAACAATGAAGATATTAGACTATTTTATGATTGCAAATGGTACAGAATGTGATTAAAGGCTCTTTTCCTATGTCAAAAGTTTTAGTTTTCGAGGGTAATAGCTACATATGTTGAAAAAATGAAGATATTAGACTATTTTATGATCGCAAATGGTTAAGAATGTGATTAAAGGCTCTTTTCCTATGTCAAAAGTTTTAGTTTTCGAGGGTAATAGCTACGTATGTTGAAAAAATTAAGATATTAGATTATTTTATTATTGCAAATGGTAAAGAATGTGATTAAAGGGTCTTTTCCTATGTCAAAAGTTTTAGTTTTCGAGGGTAATAGCTACGTATGTTGAAAAAATGAAGATACTAGACTATTTTATGATTGCAAATGGTAAAGAATGTGATTAAAGGCTCTTTTCCTATTTCAAAAGTTTAAGTTTTCGAGGGTAATAGCTACGTATGTTGAAAAAATGAAGATATTAGACTATTTTATGATTGCAAATGGTAAAGAATGTGATTAAAGGCTCTTTTCCTATTTCAAAAGTTTTAGTTTTCGAGGGTAATAGCTACGTATGTTGAAAAAATGAAGATATTAGAGTATTTTAAGATTGCAAATGGTAAAGAATATGATTAAAGGCTCTTTTCCTATTTCAAAAGTTTTAGTTTTCGA
>NW_027064630.1:0-25242 GCF_032884065.1 Artemia franciscana
ATTAATCTTCTATATATATAAAAATAAGTTGTCTGTCTGTGGATCTGTGGATCAGGTAACGTCATGTTTCTGTGTCGGCTGACGTCATGAAATTAGTTGTCGTCATTTTTGCTTTGACGGTGACGTCATTCAAGTTATATAAGACATATGTTCACGTAGAAATCTATTAATGTTTAAGTTTACAATGACTGATGAAGATGCTCAAAGAGTCTATGCCAAAAAACTTGCTGCTGATAGTTCCTCGGCACGCTTTCTTTTCTGACTTTCTCTATCAGCAGCAAGTTTTTTGGCATAGACTCTTTGAGCATCTTCATCAGTCATTGTAAACTTAAACATTAATAGATTTCTACGTGAACATATGTCTTATATAACTTGAATGACGTCACCGTCAAAGCAAAAATGACGGCAACTAATTTCATGACTTAATTTCAGAACTTAATTTCTGTGTTGACTGACGTCATGAAATTAGTTGTCGTCATTTTTGTTATGACGATGCTTAGTATATTGTAAAACACATTAATTTGGTTAATAATATACCATTTAAAACACCAAAATGAACATGCTGGAGTAGTCACTCGGTGAGAGAGGGTGTCAGAACGGAGAATGAAGGTCCCAGGTTCAAATCCTGGTTAGGCTAAAAAAGGTAAAAATCTAAAAACTAAAAAAAAACTGAAAAAACTAAAAAAGGCAAAAACTACAAAAAAAACTAAAAACTAATAAAAAAAAAATTAAGAATAAAAATAAAAAAAAATAAAAAAGATAAAAACTAAAAAAAAAGTAAAAAGAAAAAACGAAAAAAAACTAAAAAAGCTAAAAAAAAGGTAAAAACCAATAAAAAACTGAAAAGAAAAAAAGGAATAAAACTAAAAAAATTTTCATCTAAAAAACTAAAAAAAACTAAAAAAGGTAAAAACTAAAAGAACTAAAAAGAAAAAAAAACTAAAAAAAGGAAAAAAACTGAAAAATAAAGGAGAAAAAGAAAACTAAAAAAATATAAATAAAAATAAAAAAACTAAAAAGATAAAAACTTCAAAAAAAACTAAAAAGAAAAAAGAAAAAAACTAAAAAACCTAAAAAAAGGTCAAAACCAATAAAAAATAACTAAAAGGAAAAAAAGGGAAAAAACTAAAAATTTATTTCATCATATACCAATTCAAAAACGAATGTATACCGGGATGACGACCGGGACACAGGGAATATAAATGACACAACTACAACGGGGACGCCGGGGGGCACAGGGGGATATAAATGACGACCGGGACACCGGGACACAAGGAATATAAATGACGCCCGGGATACTCAAAGAGAAATCAGAGACTGGGACACCGGGACACAAATGACGACCGGGACACAGGGAATATAAATGACGACCGGGACACAGGGACATAACTACAAAGGGGACGCCGGGGTGCACAGGGGGATATATAAATGACGATGGCGACTCAGGGAATGGTCGATTAGCAATCACCATCAACAAAGCTCAAGGGCAATCATTAGAATCATGAGGTATAGATCTGAATACGGATTGTTTTCCCATTGACCATTATATGTTGCATGTTCAAGAGTCGGTAAACCTGACAATCTATTTATATGCACAGACAATGGGACAGCAAAGAATGTTGTATATTCGCAAGTTTTACGTAGTTAAAAACATATATATATATATCTATATATATAAAAATAAGTTGTCTGTGGATGGATGTGTGGATGGATGTGTGGATGGATGTGTCAGGTGACGTCACCTGAAAAAACTGGATTAGGTGACGTCAAAACTGAAAAAACTAAAAAAAAGGCAAAAACTACAAAAAAAAACTAAAAACTAATAAAAAAAATAAAAAAGCTAAAAAACTAAAAAAACTATAAAGGTAAAAACCAATAAAAAACTAAAAAAAAAAACTGAAAAAACTAAAAAAAGGCAAAAACTACAAAAAAAAACTAAAAACTAATAAAAAAAGTAAAAAAGCTAAAAAACTAAAAAAACTAAAAAAACTAAAAAAAGGTAAAAAAATAAAAAAAATAAAAAATAAAAAAAAACTAAAAAAAAGGAAAAAACTGAAAAATAAGCTAAAATAAAGGTAAAAACCAATAAAAAACTAAAAAAAAAAGGAAAAAACTAATAAATGACGACACTCAAAGAGAAAGCGACCAGGACAAAAGGAATGTTCGATTAGCAATCAACAAAGCACCGGGACACAGGGAGTATAAATGACGACCAGGACATAAGTAAAAAAAAAAAAACTATCTATATATATAAAAATAAGTTGTCTGTGGATCTGTGGATCGTGGATCAGGTGACGTCACCTGAAAAAACTGGATCAGGTGACGTCAAAACTGAAAAAACTAAAAAAGGCAAAAACTACAAAAAAAACTAAAAACTAATAAAAAAAATAAAAAAGCTAAAAAACTAAAAAAACTAAAAAAAGGCAAAAACTACAAAAAAAACTAAAAACTAATAAAAAAGCTAAAAAACTAAAAAAACTAAAAAAAAGGCAAAAACTACAAAAAAACTAAAAACTAATAAAAAAAATAAAAAAGCTAAAAAACTAAAAAAACTAAAAAAAGGTAAAAAACTAAAAAATAAATAACGACCGGGACACAGGGACACAACTACAACGGGGACACCGGGGGAAACAGGGGGATATAAATGACGACCGGGACAAAAAAACTAAAAAGAAATAAAAACTAAAAACTAATAAAAAAAACTAAAAAATCTAAAAATCTAAATAAGCTAAAAAAGAAAAAAAAGGAAAAAAATAAAGGAGAAAAACAAAACTAAAAAACGAATGTATATACAGACCGGGACACCGGGATACAAATGATGACCGGGACCCGGGACACAGGGAATATAAATGACGACCGGGACACAGGGACACAACTACAACGGGGACACCGGGGGAAACAGGGGGATAACCTGACAATCTATTTATATGCAAAGACAATGGGACAGCAAAGAATGTTGTATATTCGCAAGTTTATATAACATAGGGACACAACTACAATGGCGCGTAACTATTATGGCGCGTAACGACTTACGCGCGCGGGGGGGCTTGGGGGGGGCGCGAAGCGCCCCCACCAACTAGGTGTTGGGGTGGCGCGAAGCGCCACCCCAACAGCTAGTATATATATATATATATATATATATATATATATATATATATATATATATATATATATATATATATATATCTATCTATATTCACAGGTGGGACATAGGGACACAACTACAATGGCGCGTAACTAATATGGCGCGTAACGACTTACGCGCGCGGGGGGGCTTGGGGGGGCGCGAAGCGCCCCAACCAACTAGGTGTTGGGGTGGCGCGAAGCGCCACCCCAACATCTAGTAAGATATAAGATTATTACTACGATATAAAAGTATCCAGAAATTTATTACTAGAGTATCCTAAGATATAAGTATTAATACGATATAAGAGTATTTCTACGATATAAAAGTATCCGGAAATTTATTACTAGAGTATCCTAAGATATAAATATTAATCAGGCTAAATCCTGAAGTATGCTGACTTGCATTGTTTTTGTACTTATTTCTCATTAATATTCGGTTAAAAAAGTATCCGGAAATTTATTACTAGAGTATCCAAAGATATAAGTATTAATACTATATAAGAGTATTTCTACGATATAAAAATATCCGGAAATTTATTACTAGAGTATCCTAAGATATAAGTATTAATACGATATAAGAGTATTTCTACGATATAAAAGTATCCGGAAATTTATTACTAGAGCATCCTAAGATATAAGTATTAATAAAATATAAGATTATTACTACGATATAAAAGTATCCGGAAATTTATTACTAGAGTATCCTAAGATATAAGTATTAATACGATAAAAGAGTATTTCTACGTTATAAAAGTATCCGGAAATTTATTACTAGAGTATCCTAAGATATAAATATTAATCAGGCTAAATCCTGAAGTATGCTGACTTGCATTGTTTTTGTACTTATTTCTTATTAATATTCGGTTAAAAAAGTATCCGGAAATTTATTACTAGAGTATCCAAAGATATAAGTATTAATACTATATAAGAGCATTTCTACGATATAAAAGTATCCGGAAATTTATTACTAGAGTATCCTAAGATATAAGTATTAATACGATATAAGAGTATTTCTACGATATAAAAGTATCCGGAAATTTATTACTAGAGCATCCTAAGATATAAGTATTAATAAAATATAAGATTATTACTACGATATAAAAGTATCCGGAAATTTATTACTAGAGTATCCTAAGATATAAATATTAATCAGGCTAAATCCTGAAGTATGCTGACTTGCATTGTTTTTGTACTTATTTCTCATTAATATTCGGTTAAAAAAGTATCTGGAAATTTATTACTAGAGTATCCAAAGATATAAGTATTAATACTATATAAGAGTATTTCTACGATATAAAAGTATCCGGAAATTTATTACTAGAGTATCCAAAGATATAAGTATTAATACGATATAAGAGTATTTCTACGATATAAAAGTGTCCGGAAATTTATTACTAGAGTATCCTAAGATATAAGTATTAATACGATATAAGAGTATTTCTACGATATAAAAGTATCCGGAAATTTATTACTAGAGCATCCTAAGATATAAGTATTAATAAAATATAAGATTATTACTACGATATAAAAGTATCCGGAAATTTATTACTAGAGTATCCTAAGATATAATTATTAATACGATATAAGAGTATTTCTACGATATAAAAGTATCCGGAAATTTATTACTAGAGTATCCTAAGATATAAGTATTAATAAGATATAAGAGTATTTCTACGATATAAAAGTATCCGGAAATTTATTACTAGAGTATCCTAAGATACAAGTATTAATAAGATATAAGATTATTACTACGATATAAAAGTATCCGGAAATTTATTACTGTTTGTTAAGGCTAAAGATTACGTTGCGTTCACGTTTAAGATAAAACTGATTGTTATGATAACCTTTGTCCAATGTAAGTCAGTGTTTCCATTCTATGGATTTTCCCCTATAATAGAGATTTTGAGGTCTGTTGGGGGTTAACCTTTTAAATGTAAGTCTTAGAGCGGGAAAAATACCATGTAATTTCAATGCAATGTGGGTCAGTTATATCTTGCAATCTATATTGGATTCTAAAAGCCTAAGTAGGACACAGGTTTATAGAATTTACGATGCTTTTGTAGAAGCTAGTTCCTGTCTTGTCTTAATCCAGTCAAGTGCTCATATTTACTTTGTTTAATAAATACATAGTTTACAGAAAAGAAATTCTGGCAGTATCCCCTTTTTACGAGAACCCTTAGCTCTGAAAGATTCGTCTACAATCTTACCAGTACAAACATACCAATATTAGATGATATCTTTAAGATTTTGAAAAGGTTTTTGCGAGGGTCTTGGAGTGTGATGTGAAATTGGGTAACATGAAGTATAAGTTTTTGTAGAGAATTTTGAGCTTCTTGAATTTTCTGTTTCTTCCCGAGGTATCAGCCCACTAGCGAATAAACTTAACAGCATCCGTAAGATATCTAGGCTAAAAAATGTCAGTGAATTACGTAGATTTATAGGTTCGGCAATTTGGTATCACCTGTTTTATTTAAATTTCAAAGAATTAACTTATCTATTGAATAAACTTTAGAGAAAGGGGGTTCCGTTTAAGTGGGATCGAGAGGAGGGTAAAAAATTGTTTAAATTGAAAGATCAGTTAAGTAATCCAGAATTCATTTTTCTTGGTTTCCCAAATTACTCAAAAGGATTTTATAGTGCTGTTGATACTAGCTCAATTGCTTATGGTGTCTTATTAATGCAAATGGAAGATAAGGGAAGGTGTCAATTAGTTTCAACATTAAGTAAAGTTTTATCGATTAATTTTGGGAAAATGGATAATATGTCAAGAGATCTTTACGGTGCGGTACAAGCGGTGAAGCATTTTCAGTATTATACTTGTTTGATCAGTCAAGTAACATATCGTTCTTCTACCACCTGTAGGTCTCACGGTCGATTCATACACCAGGAATAAGCTTCATAAAATCAATGGAAAACTGCTTAGAAGCTAAAACATGTTTTTGGCTAACTTGTTAACCCAAAGGACTACATGTTAGGGTTGTCATAAAACATATTATTTTGTGACAACATGAATGATTACGTAATACCAGATTATGTCTCATTCTTGAAATTCTCAGAAACACGCCAAGAAACTTTTGGAAATCATGATATAGATCCGCTTATATTCGTTGTATTGTTTTACCAGCAAGATGAATGATTGTACAATACTAGATAACACATCACTCTTTAAATCCTCGAAGTTCCTGAAAACCAGTTTGCATATTCTTGAAATGATGCCAAAAAAGGTGTTAGCAACTCCAATAGTGCATTGGTAGAGGGTTGTGTGGGGACAGATAGACCCCATACTACTCTCTTATTTGCAATAAATGTTGAACTTTGTATTTTTTGCAAGAAGAAAGATCACAGATTTGCGTTTTTTCTCTATGGATCATCGTACTGAAACAATAGTCCTTGAACATGGGGGGAGGGCTCATTTGAACGGAAATTAAAATTTTTTTGTGCCTTTTTAACGTGACCAAAAGAATTGAATGGTAACCAGTCCCTCTAACACGTCCCTTTTTCTCAAAAACTGTTTGGCCAAAATTTTGAGATAGGAATTTGTTCAGCGTAGTTGAAAGGTCCAAAACTATACGCACATATAAGCTGTGTCACCCTATATTCTTTTTCTATGATTATTAGTTTTATTAAGCACTAGCTATTGGCGCGAAGCGCCACCCCAACACCTAGTTGGTAGGGGCACTTTGCATAACCCCAAGCCCCCCCCCTTGCGTAAGTCGTTACACGCCATTGTAGTTGTGTCCCTGTGTCCCACCTGTGAATAGAAATATATATATATATATATATATATATATATATATATGTATATATATATATATATATATATATATATATATATATATATATATATATATATATATATATACATATATATATATATATTATATATATATATATATATATATATATATATATATATATATATATATATATATATATATATATATATATATATATATATATATATATTTTTAACTACGTAAAACTTGCGAATATACAACATCCTTCGCTGTCCCATTGTTTGTGCATATAAATAGATTGTCAGGTTTACCGACTCTTGAACATGCAACATATATGGGGGTGCTTCGTGCCCCCCAAGCCCCCCCCGCGCACGTAAGTCGTTACGCGCCATATTAGTTACGCGCTATTGTAGTTTTGTCCATTTGTCCCACCTGTGAATATATATATATATATATATATATATATATATATATATATATATATATATATATATATATATATATATATATATATATATATATATATATATATATATATATATATATATATATATATATATATATATATATATATATATATATATATATATATATGTGTGTGTGTGTGTGTGTTTTTAACTACGTAAAACTTTCGAACATACAACATTCTTCACTGTCCCATTGTCTGTGCATATAAATAGATTGTCAGGTTTACCGACTTTTGAACATGCAACATATAATTGTCCATGGGAAAAACAATCCGTATTAGATCTATACCTCATGATTCTAATGATTGCCCTTGAGCTTTGTTGATGGTGATTGCTAATCGAATATTCTCTGTGTCCCCGTCGTCATTTATATATCCTCCTGTGCCCCCCGGCGTCCCCGTTGTAGTTGTGTCCCTGTGTCCCGGTCATTTATATTCCCTGTGTCCCGGTCGTCATTTGCATCCCGGTGTCCCGGTCTGTATATACATTCGTTTTTGAATTGGTATATGATGAAATAATTTCTTTATTTTTTTCCTTTTTTTCTTTTTAATTTTTTTTTGTTTTTTATTTTTTTTTAAGTATTCTTTTTCTCCTTTATTTTTCAGTTCTTTTCCTCTTTTAGTTTTTTCTTTTTAAGTTTTGAAATAATTTTTTTGTTTTTTTCCTTTTTTTCTTTTTAGTTTTTTTGGTTTTTACCCTTTTTTATAGCTTTTTTAGTTTTTTTCTTTTTTCTTGCTAGTTTTTTGTAGTTTTTAACTTTTTTTTAGTTTTTTTTTATTTTTATTTTTTTTTTCGTTTTCTTTTACTCCTTTATTTTTCAGTTTTTTCCTTTTTTAGTTTTTTTTTAGTTTTTTTAGTTTTTTACCTTTTTTTGTGTTTTTAGCTTTTTCAGTGTTTTAGCCCTTTTTAGTTTTTTTGTAGTTTTTTACCTTTTTTTTAGCTTTTTTAGTTTTTTTTAGTTTCTTTTCTTTTAGTTTTTTTTTTTAGTTTTTACCTTTTTTAGTTTTTTTCTTCTTTTGTACTAATACTAAAGTCAAGGTTCGAACCTGGAACCTCTCGAACCTAGAACCTGGAACATAACGCGTTACCAACTCAGCTACATCGGCTTGAATACTTCCGTTTTTGAATTGGTATATGATGAAATAATTCAGACGTCATGTACGGACAAACATGACGTCACTCGACAGACAGACAGACAGACAGACAACTTATATATATGTACTAGCTGTTGGGGTGGCGCTTCGCGCCCCCCCCCCCAAGCCCCCCCGCGCGCGTAAGTCGTTACGCGCCATATTAGTTGCGCGCCATTGTAGTTGTGTCCCTGTGTCCCACCTGTGAATATAGATAGATTTATATATGTGTTTCAAACTACGTGAAAATTACGAATATACAACATTCTTGGCTTTCCCACTACTGGGAGCTTTCCGTTTCCGATTGCCAGCAATTGATCTGAAAATGTTTGACCAGAGTCATCGTGTTGCAATCGGACACGCATATTTGTAGTTAATTTTAATATTTTTACGTGTGCCCATAAATTAAAATTTTTCAGGCAAGTATTCATTTCGTCTGCAGGAGTTAAACTACGTAAAAATTGCAAATATACAACATTCTTGGCTTTCCCATTGTCTGTGCATATACAAAGCCGTATGTACTATAATAATGACGTCATATGCAAACGCTCTTTTTACAAACAAACAAACATGCATACACACAACTCGTTTTTATATAGATAGATAGATAGATAGATAGATACAATACAAATTAACTGCGTAAAACTTGCGAATATACAACATTCTTCGCTGTCAAATTGTCGCTGCATATAAATAGATTGTCAGGTTTACCGACCCCCGAACATGCAACGTACAATTGTCCATGGGAAAAACAATCAGTATTAAGATCTATACCAAATTTTTCTAATGATTGGCCTTGAGCTTTGTTAATGGTGATTGCAAATGCTAATCGAATTGGGAATTGCAATCTTTTAAATTGAAAAGGCAGATCCGTTGGAATCATGGGAATGCGAGGAATAAGAACAGCCTCACCCTCAAAAGGCCCTGTCAAGATTGTGGCCTCTATTAGGTTTTCCATTTTCTTTTACGGCAAGTCGCGTGCCATTGCAAAGCTTTGGTGGGTTGATATTTCTTAAAAGTATTATTGGTACGCCTATTTTTAGTTGTAGCACGTGTGGTGGAAACCCTGAAAGATCTATGGAATTTAAAAATTCAGATGGATAATTAACCGCTTCATTTGGTTCCAAAACTGTGTCGACTGACTTGTAAAGGACTGCCTGGTCTCGAATCTTGGTCAAAACAATATTGTTGATTTCGTGGACGTCTATATTTTTGGGTGCGAGAATCGCTCTTTCACTTGGCCATTTATTATTTTTATAATTTTTTAGAATATTCGGAAATACTTTTTCAATCAATTCATTTTTGGACGTCACTAAATTACAGAAATCAGCAGGTAGTTGTATGCGTCCTGAAATTGAGTATACTGGGAGCTTTCCGTTTCCAATTGCCAGCAATTGATCTGAAAATGTTTGACCAGAGTCATCGTTTTGCAATCGGACACGCATATTTGTAGTTAATTTTAATATTTTTACGTGTGCCCATAAATTAGAATTTTTCAGGCAAGCATTCATTTCGTCTGCAGGAGTTGATCTGGGTATTATAGGTAATGTTTGCCTGAAATCTCCCGCAAGCAATATTAATGTGCTGCCAAAGGGTTTCGACTTCCCTCTCAAATCTTTCAAGCATTGATCCAGAGCCTCGAGCGATTTTTTGTGTGCCATTGTGCACTCATCCCAAATAATAAGTTTGCATTGCTGCAATACTTTACCCATCCCAGATGATTTGGAAATATTGCACGTGGGAGTTTCTGTAGAATGCAAATTCAGAGGCAATTTCAAAGCGGAATGAGCAGTTCTTCCACCAGGCAACAATGTTGCGGCTATTCCGGACGACACAATTGCCAACGCTATATCATTTTATGATCGAATTGATGCCAGAATCAGTTTTATCACAAACGTTTTACCAGTACCTCCTGGCGCATCCAAAAGAAAATTTCTCCAACGTTGTTATCGACACAATGCATTATCGTATCATAAATGTCTTTTTGTTCCGACGTTAACTTGGAAATGTTATTTTGTACATACGACAATAGATCTCTCGTACTGTAACTTTGTTCAGGATCCAATTCTACACATGTCGAAACAGCAGCGATACGGTTAGGTGAAGGCATTCCCAAATCCTGAAGAGGTTTGTTTGCCATACGTACGCACAAATCTTCTATAATAACTAAAGTGTAGTTATAAATTTCTGATGTAAAATCAAAAGTCATATCTGACGTCTCTAACTGTTTTCGATGGAGTATATCTTCGGACATTTTTGACTTATATTTTTCCCATAACTCTGTAGGAGCTGATGGAGAGCAAGTTGTTAAAATGATGCCAAACAATGCACGAATTTGACTTGGGGTTGACGTTTCGCACGCGTCATTGATCAGTTATCCCAGTGTTGGTAATTCTCCAATAAATTCAGAGCTTGGCATGCACTACGGTAAGTGTCATGTATAGTACCGTTTACAGTTCTCAAATACTCAAAGGATGTCGGACCGGGTACATTCACCAAAAGCAGGCGTAGAAAGAAGCATTCATGTTGATTGGGGTGAACGGTGTAGAGTCTTCCTATCGTGGTATCTTTGAAGATGGTAGGTTGGCCGTCGACTGACTTACCCTGTTTTCTTCGTTCAAATACTTTATTTTTAGTATTCCACGTGTAATACGAAGGCACTTCAGTATACAGCAGTTTCTTTGCAAAAGAATCATTTTTGCAAAGCGAAAAAAAGCTGTTAATTTTGTATCCGGTGGATTCAGGGCTCTTTGTTGCACGTTGGTTTCCGAGAAATAAACACGTTGACCATTCTGTAAATGTACCGCTAAGTGAACAACAGCTGGACTACGTTCATGTATCGGAAATGAAAGAATTCGCCAAACAGCTTCATTACTGCTTATGTATCTTCCAGCCTGATATTGTACGATTTCGTCGAAATCTTTGATTTCGGGCTGCAAGCCAAAAACTGCCATGTCACTGCCTTTGTTGACGTATTTACATATGTATTTGATTGCCTTTACGGAGTTACAGTATTCAACGTTTATGTGTGCATTAAATGTTTTTGATAATAATGGGGAATATGGAACAACAAACTGGTTATCTACTTCGATGGTGGTACCGTTACGCTTCTTTATTATTGCTGTTTTACCGCCATCTTCAGTAGATCTCCTTCTATATTGTGGGTAACCATCATTGCCAGTAATTGTGTTGGATACTAAAAGTCGAGGATATTGCTTTGTGCACCTTCCTTTGGCCATGCATGGTGAATTTTCGTTCAGTGCACCGCAAGGTCCATGTATCATATTTTTTACAATAATATAATGTAACCCCTTATCGACATTTTTATCAGGTATTTCAGCGGAAATCACATCATCAATTTCGTTCGAAGTAATTTTTTTAAGTAGCCAGATTAGTATATGTGCGTGTGGCAAACCTCGTTTTTGCCATTCCACTGAGTACATCCAGCATCGCACTGACCCAAACACTTCAAAAAACGCTTAGATTCTGACGTAGTTCCAGTAAGGAAAGTCTTCAATGGCTCTGGTGGTGCAGCCAATAGAGGAAGTTTAACTTTTCCTGAGGCGCAACACATTCCCATTGTTTCACCATTGAATTTCAAGGCCTTGCAATAGGGGCAAATTTTAGACATTGTCCCGATTTGAACACTGTATTTGAATGCCAGGCGATAACTTTCAGGTTGCTCTGATTCCTCGGCACGCTTTCTTTTCTTACTTTCTCTATCAGCAGCAAGCCTGATTTCTTGCTGTTTTTGTGATTCCTCGGCACGCCTTCTTTTTTCACTTTCGCTTTTAGCAGCAAGTCTGCTTTCGCGTTGCTCTGGTAGTTCCTCGGTACGCTTTCTGTTCTTTCTTTCTCTATCAGCCTCAAGCCTGTTTCCTTGCTGTTCTTTTGATTCCTCGGCACGCTTTCTTTTCTGACTTTCTCTATCAGCAGCAAGTTTTTTGGCATAGACTCTTTGAGCATCTTCATCGGCTTTTGCCATTGTAAGTTCATCAGTCATTTTAAACTTAAACATTAATAGATTTCTACGTGAACATATATGTCTTAAATATCTTTAATGACGTCACCGTCATAGCAAAAATGACGACAACTAACTTCATGACGTCAGTCGACACAGAAACATGACGTCACCTGACAGACACACAGACAGACAGCTTATTTATATATATATATATATATATATATATATATATATATATATATATATATATATATATATATATATATATATATATATACTACAAGGAGACCAAACTTCGCTATGAGAGCGGAATACCAGACATAAAATGGCATTCTATGTACCCCGCTCCCTCCGAACATGTATACCGCGAACACCCTGATTCACAGAAGAAAAGCTTTTACGTAATTTTTCAAGGAGAAAATTTTTCCAAGTATCCATTTAAAAATTGGAAAAACAACCCTAAAGTACAGTGTAATTACTAGGACACCAGCAATAATTTTGAAAATAATCCTTTTATAAATTCATGGAAAAAATTTGCCCTGCCCTTCTAAAATTTTTCTAAGCATCGGTTTTATTATTTATTGAATAAATAATATCTAAGGAAAATAATTTTCTCCCAATATATTTCCGCTTATTACTGACAATTAACACCTAGCCGTTTCTAAGATATTGCAGATAAGTCCTGCAGAAAGCCTGGATGTACATAGTATCTTTTGAATTAGCTCATATGATCCTCGTCGTTACCTGAAAGTTTCAACTTAATATTTTCCTTAGATAATACAACAGCTCTCCTTTCCCATTATAATACATATTTCCCTGTCGTTACCTGAAAGTCTCAACTTAATATTTTATATATTCCTTAGATATTGCAACAGCTCTCCTTTCCCATTATAATACATATTTCTAAGCAATTGCTAATTTTTAGTTTAAGGCCCTTAATCCTAGGTCTTTGGGGGTCATATTTTCCGGGGAATCTGTATTTATTAAACCTTTCATTTATCTCTAAAAAGGCAGCTGTTTCAAAATTTTGATCGGATGCGTTTCCACGGGGAGAAGTTTATATAGGGAGGAAATGTATGGGGGCGAAATTTCAAGGGAATTTTTATACCAAGGGGATTTGAAAGAATTTACAATACGAATTTTTAATTATTTGTCATATTTTCTATTTTCCAGCTCAATTTAGCATGTGGAGATGTTCCCTGGGAATTATCCAGGGGAAAATTTCTACGGAAGGTATGATCAGAAACGGTTAGAAATTGAAATCTCTTTCAAATGAAAGTATACTAAGGATAATTTTTCTGGCTGAATCGTCCGCAAAAAAATTTACTCAGGGGGATTTTCACCGAGGATGGAATCATTTGGAACTAATTTTGCGAGTGGGTGGGTGTATTTCTACGTGACAAGAATTCTCCACGGAGGAGTTTTCGTAAGGGGAGAGAATTTTTCACGGATGAGGAGCTAGATTTACCGGCATTATGAGAAATTAAATGAAAAAATAAGTTCTTTTAAACTGAAAGTAAGGAGCAGCCTTAAAGCTCAAAACAAACAGAAATTATTCGGTATATGAAGGGGCTGCCCCCCTTGCCAATACTGTAAACCTTTTACTAACTTTCTGGTGATGTCTGGGTTTTCATTGACAAACATCTAGTGTTGGTATACGTGTACTGGTAAGCGTGAAGCCGATTCTTTCAGAGCTAAGGGTTCTTAGAGCTAAAGGTTCTCGTATAAGGAGATACCACAAGAGTCTCTTTCCTATAAAATATGTGTTTATTATACAGAGGAAATACGAGACAAGCACTTGAATCGACTAAGACAAAACAGGAACTAGCTTTAAGCACTTGAGAACTCCCTATATAAATAATTTCCAAGATTCTTAGAAACACGTTCTACTAAATTAAGTGTCCGAGTTCCACTATGGTTTCCAAGGTTCTTAGAAAAATGCTCTACTTTCTGGTATTGTAAACCTAGTTTTTCTGATACCTATTTTCACAAGACGAAAGAATCTTAAGTCTATAAACACGTGTCCAACTTAAGCTTTTGGAATCCAATATAGATTGGAAGATAAAACTTACTCACATTGCTAAAATTAAGTGGCATATTTCCCGCTCTAAGACTTACAATTAAAAGTTTACAATACTTTACGAACAAAGTCTGACTGTTTATTCCAATTTTATAGAACGACTCCTGAAACAAAGGGGTCATTTAATTAGGAGGCTTTTTTAAAGTGTTAAAAACTTTAGCGTGAAGAGCAAGGGATGGAGGAGGGGGCAACAGCTCGGTTTACGGAGTAATTCCTGTTTGTTTTGAGTTTTAACGTTGCTCTTTGCTTACAGTTAAATTTTTTTTATAATTTACTATAACACCGAAAAGATGGACATTCCATCCAGATTAAAAAAAAAAAAACAAAAAAAAAAAAACAGCACTTATCATTAATTAGATTATCATTAATTATCATTAATAAGATTATTACTACGATATAAAAGTATCTGGAAATTTATTACTAGAGTATCCTAAGATATAAGTATTAATAAGATATAAGATTATTATTACGATATAAAAGTATCCGGAAATTTATTACTAGAGTATCCTAAGATATAAGTATTAATACGATATAAGAGTATTTCTACGATATAAAAGTATCCGGAAATTTATTACTAGAGTATCCTAAGATATAAATATTAATCAGGCTAAATCCTGAAGTATGCTGACTTGCATTGTTTTTGTACTTATTTCTCATTAATATTTGGTTAAAAAAGTATCCGGAAATTTATTACTAGAGTATCCAAAGATATAAGTATTAATACTATATAAGAGTATTTCTACGATATAAAAGTGTCCGGAAATTTATTACTAGAGTATCCTAAGATATAAGTATTAATACGATATAAGAGTATTTCTACGATATAAAAGTATCCGGAAATTTATTACTAGAGCATCCTAAGATATAAGTATTAATAAAATATAAGATTATTACTACGATATAAAAGTATCCGGAAATTTATTACTAGAGTATCCTAAGATATAATTATTAATACGATATAAGAGTATTTCTACGATATAAAAGTATCCGAAAATTTATTACTAGAGTATCCTAAGATATAAGTATTAATAAGATATAAGAGTATTTCTACGATATAAAAGTATCCGGAAATTTATTACTAGAGTATCCTAAGATACAAGTATTAATAAGATATAAGATTATTACTACGATATAAAAGTATCCGGAAATTTATTACTGTTTGTTAAGGCTAAGGATTACGTTGCGTTCACGTTTAAGATAAAACTGATTGTTATGATAACCTTTGTCCAATGTAAGTCAGTGTTTCCATTCTATGGATTTTCCCCTATAATAGAGATTTTGAGGTCTGTTGGGGGTTAAACTTTTAAATGTAAGTCTTAGAGCGGGAAAAATACCATGTAATTTCAATGCAATGTGGGTCAGTTATATCTTGCAATCTGTATTGGATTCTAAAAGCCTAAGTAGGACACAGGTTTATAGAATTTACGATGCTTTTGTAGAAGCTAGTTCCTGTCTTGTCTTAATCCAGTCAAGTGCTCATATTTACTTTGTTCAATAAATACATAGTTTACAGAAAAGAAATTCTTGTAGTATCCCCTTTTTACGAGAACCCTTAGCTCTGAAAGATTCGTCTACAATCTTACCAGTACAAACATACCAATATTAGATGATATCTTTAAGATTTTGAAAAGGTTTTTGCGAGGGTCTTGGAGTGTGATGTGAAATTGGGTAACATGAAGTATAAGTTTTTGTAGAGAATTTTGAGCTTCTTGAATTTTCTGTTTCTTCCCGAGGTATCAGCCCACTAGCGAATAAACTTAACAGCATCCGTAAGATATCTAGGCTAAAAAATGTCAGTGAATTACGTAGATTTATAGGTTCGGCAATTTGGTATCACCTGTTTTATTTAAATTTCAAAGAATTAACTTATCTATTGAATAAACTTTAGAGAAAGGGGGTTCCGTTTAAGTGGGATCGAGAGGAGGGTAAAAAATTGTTTAAATTGAAAGATCAGTTAAGTAATCCAGAATTCATTTTTCTTGGTTTCCCAAATTACTCAAAAGGATTTTATAGTGCTGTTGATACTAGCTCAATTGCTTATGGTGTCTTATTAATGCAAATGGAAGATAAGGGAAGGTGTCAATTAGTTTCAACATTAAGTAAAGTTTTATCGATTAATTTTGGGAAAATGGATAATATGTCAAGAGATCTTTACGGTGCGGTACAAGCGGTGAAGCATTTTCAGTATTATACTTGTTTGATCAGTCAAGTAACATATCGTTCTTCTACCACCTGTAGGTCTCACGGTCGATTCATACACCAGGAATAAGCTTCATAAAATCAATGGAAAACTGCTTAGAAGCTAAAACATGTTTTTGGCTAACTTGTTAACCCAAAGGACTACATGTTAGGGTTGTCATAAAACATATTATTTTGTGACAACATGAATGATTACGTAATACCAGATTATGTCTCATTCTTGAAATTCTCAGAAACACGCCAAGAAACTTTTGGAAATCATGATATAGATCCGCTTATATTCGTTGTATCGTTTTACCAGCAAGATGAATGATTGTACAATACTAGATAACACATCACTCTTTAAATCCTCGAAGTTCTTGAAAACCAGTTTGCATATTCTTGAAATGATGCCAAAAAAGGTGTTAGCAACTCCAATAGTGCATTGGTAGAGGGTTGTGTGGGGACAGATAGACCCCATACTACTCTCTTATTTGCAATAAATGTTGAACTTTGTATTTTTTGCAAGAAGAAAGATCACAGATTTGCGTTTTTTCTCTATGGATCATCGTACTGAAACAATAGTCCTTGAACATGGGAGGAGGGCTCATTTGAACGGAAATTAAAATTTTTTTGTGCCTTTTTAACGTGACCAAAAGAATTGAATGGTAACCAGTCTCTCTCACACGTCCCCTTTTCTCAAAAACTGTTTGGCCAAAATTTTGAGATAGGAATTTGTTCAGCGTAGTTGAAAGGTCCAAAACTATACGCACATATAAGCTGTGTCACCCTATATTCTTTTTCTATGATTATTAGTTTTATTAAGCACTAGCTATTGGGGTGGCGCTTCGCGCCACCCCAACACCTAGTTGGTAGGGGCACTTTGCATAACCCCAAGCCCCCCCCGTGCGTAAGTCGTTACACGCCATTGTAGTTGTGTCCCTGTGTCCCACCTGTGAATAGAAATATATATATATATATATATATATATTATATATATATATATATATATATATATATATATATATATATATATATATATATATATATATTATATACATATATATATACATATATATATATATATATATACTAGCTGTTGGGGTGGCGCTTCGCGCCACCCCAACACCTAGTTGGTGGGGGCGCTTCGTGCCCCCCCCAAACCCCCCGCGCGCGTAAGTCGTTACGCGCCATAATAGTTACGCGCCATTGTAGTTGTGTCCCTATGTCCCACCTGTGAATATAGATAGATATATATATATGGTTTTAACTACGTAAAACTTGCGAATATACAACATTCTTTGCTGTCCCATTGTCTTTGCATATAAATAGATTGTCAGGTTTACCGACTCTTGAACATGCAACATATAATGGTCCATGGGAAAACAATCTGTATTCAGATCTATACCTCATGATTCTAATGATTGCCCTTGAGCTTTGTTGATGGTGATTGCTAATCGACCATTCCCTGTCCCGGTGTCCCGGTCGTCATTTACATCCCCCTGTTTCCCCCGGTGTCCCCGTTGTAGTTGTGTCCCTGTGTCCCGGTCGTCATTTATATTCCCTGTGTCCCGGGTCCCGGTCGTCATTTGTATCCCGGTGTCCCGGTCTGTATATACATTCGTTTTTTAGTTTTGTTTTTCTCCTTTATTTTTTTCCTTTTTTTTTCTTTTTTAGCTTATTTAGATTTTTAGATTTTTTAGTTTTTTTATTAGTTTTTAGTTTTTTTTTCTTTTTAGTTTTTTTGTCCCGGTCGTCATTTATATCCCCCTGTTTCCCCCGGTGTCCCCGTTGTAGTTGTGTCCCTGTGTCCCGGTCGTCATTTATATTCCCTGTGTCCCGGTCGTCATTTGTATCCCGGTGTACCGGTCTGTATATACATTCGTTTTTTAGTTTTGTTTTTCTCCTTTATTTTTTTCCTTTTTTTTTCTTTTTTAGTTTATTTAGATTTTTAGATTTTTTAATTTTTTTATTAGTTTTTAGTTTTTTTTTCTTTTTAGTTTTTTTGTAGTTTTTACCTTCTTTTTAGTTTTGTTAATTTTTTTTTTTACTTGTGTCCTGGTCGTCATTTATACTCCCTGTGTCCCGGTGCTTTGTTGATTGCTAATCGAACATTCCTTTTGTCCTGGTCGCTTTCTCTTTGAGTGTCGTCATTTATTTTTTTCTTTTTTAGTTCTTTTAGTTTTTACCTTTTTTAGTTTTTTTTAGTTTTTAGTTTTTTTAGTTTTTTACCTTTTTTTAGTTTTTTTAGTTTTTTTAGTTTTTTAGCTTTTTTATTTTTTTTATTAGTTTTTAGTTTTTTTGTAGTTTTTGCCTTTTTTTTTAGTTTTTTTAGTTTTTTAGCTTTTTTATTAGTTTTTAGTTTTTTTTGCCTTTTTTTAGTTTTTTTAGTTTTTTAGCTTTTTTATTTTTTTTATTAGTTTTTAGTTTTTTTTGTAGTTTTTGCCTTTTTTTAGTTTTTTCAGTTTTGACGTCACCTGATCCAGTTTTTTCAGGTGACGTCACCTGATCCACGATCCACAGATCCACAGACAACTTATTTTTATATATATAGATAGTTTTTTTTTTTTTTACTTATGTCCTGGTCGTCATTTATACTCCCTGTGTCCCGGTGCTTTGTTGATTGCTAATCGAACATTCCTTTTGTCCTGGTCGCTTTCTCTTTGAGTGTCGTCATTTATTAGTTTTTTCCTTTTTTTTTTTTAGTTTTTTATTGGTTTTTACCTTTATTTTAGCTTATTTTTCAGTTTTTTCCTTTTTTTTAGTTTTTTTTTATTTTTTATTTTTTTTAGTTTTTTACCTTTTTTTAGTTTTTTTAGTTTTTTTAGTTTTTTAGCTTTTTTACTTTTTTTATTAGTTTTTAGTTTTTTTTTGTAGTTTTTGCCTTTTTTTAGTTTTTTCAGTTTTTTTTTTAGTTTTTTATTGGTTTTTACCTTTATAGTTTTTTTAGTTTTTTAGCTTTTTTATTTTTTTTATTAGTTTTTAGTTTTTTTTGTAGTTTTTGCCTTTTTTTAGTTTTTTCAGTTTTGACGTCACCTGATCCAGTTTTTTCAGGTGACGTCACCTGATCCATCCATCCATCCACAGACAGACAACTTATTTTTATATATATAGATAGATATATATATATATATATATACTAGCTGTTGGGGTGGCGCTTCGCGCCACCCCAACACCTAGTTGGTGGGGGCGCTTCGCGCCCCCCCCAAGCCCCCCCGCGCGCGTAAGTCGTTACGCGCCATAATAGTTACGCGCCATTGTAGTTGTGTCCCTATGTCCCACCTGTGAATATAGATATATATATATATATATATGGTTTTAACTACGTAAAACTTGCGAATATACAACATTCTTTGCTGTCCCATTGTCTTTGCATATAAATAGATTGTCAGGCTATCCCCCTGTTTCCCCCGGTGTCCCCGTTGTAGTTGTGTCCCTGTGTCCCGGTCGTCATTTATATTCCCTGTGTCCCGGGTCCCGGTCATCATTTGTATCCCGGTGTCCCGGTCTGTATATACATTCGTTTTTTAGTTTTGTTTTTCTCCTTTATTTTTTTCCTTTTTTTTTCTTTTTTAGCTTATTTAGATTTTTAGATTTTTTAGTTTTTTTTATTAGTTTTTAGTTTTTATTTCTTTTTAGTTTTTTTGTCCCGGTCGTCATTTATATCCCCCTGTTTCCCCCGGTGTCCCCGTTGTAGTTGTGTCCCTGTGTCCCGGTCGTTATTTATATTCCCTGTGTCCCGGTCGTCATTTGTATCCCGGTGTACCGGTCTGTATATACATTCGTTTTTTAGTTTTGTTTTTCTCCTTTATTTTTTTCCTTTTTTTTTCTTTTTTAGTTTATTTAGATTTTTAGATTTTTTAGTTTTTTTATTAGTTTTTAGTTTTTTTTTCTTTTTAGTTTTTTTGTAGTTTTTACCTTCTTTTTAGTTTTGTTAATTTTTTTTTTTACTTGTGTCCTGGTCGTCATTTATACTCCCTGTGTCCCGGTGCTTTGTTGATTGCTAATCGAACATTCCTTTTGTCCTGGTCGCTTTCTCTTTGAGTGTCGTCATTTATTTTTTTCTTTTTTAGTTCTTTTAGTTTTTACCTTTTTTAGTTTTTTTTTAGTTTTTAGTTTTTTTAGTTTTTTACCTTTTTTTAGTTTTTTTAGTTTTTTAGCTTTTTTATTTTTTTATTAGTTTTTAGTTTTTTTGTAGTTTTTGCCTTTTTTTTTAGTTTTTTGTCCTGGTCGCTTTCTCTTTGAGTGTCGTCATTTATTAGTTTTTTCCTTTTTTTTTTAGTTTTTTATTGGTTTTTACCTTTATTTTAGCTTATTTTTCAGTTTTTTCCTTTTTTTTAGTTTTTTTTTATTTTTTATTTTTTTAGTTTTTTACCTTTTTTTAGTTTTTTTAGTTTTTTTAGTTTTTTAGCTTTTTTACTTTTTTTATTAGTTTTTAGTTTTTTTTTGTAGTTTTTGCCTTTTTTTAGTTTTTTCAGTTTTTTTTTTAGTTTTTTATTGGTTTTTACCTTTATAGTTTTTTTAGTTTTTTAGCTTTTTTATTTTTTTTATTAGTTTTTAGTTTTTTTTGTAGTTTTTGCCTTTTTTTAGTTTTTTCAGTTTTGACGTCACCTAATCCAGTTTTTTCAGGTGACGTCACCTGACACATCCATCCACACATCCATCCATCCATCCATCCACAGACAACTTATTTTTATATATATAGATATATATATATCTATATATATAAAAATAAGTTGTCTGTGGATGGATGGATGGATGGATGTGTCAGGTGACGTCACCTGAAAAAACTGGATTAGGTGACGTCAAAACTGAAAAAACTAAAAAAAGGCAAAAACTACAAAAAAAACTAAAAACTAATAAAAAAATAAAAAAGCTAAAAAACTAAAAAAACTATAAAGGTAAAAACCAATAAAAAACTAAAAAAAAAACTGAAAAAACTAAAAAAAGGCAAAAACTACAAAAAAAAACTAAAAACTAATAAAAAAAGTAAAAAAGCTAAAAAACTAAAAAAACTAAAAAAACTAAAAAAAGGTAAAAAACTAAAAAAAATAAAAAATAAAAAAAAACTAAAAAAAAGGAAAAAATTGAAAAATAAGCTAAAATAAAGGTAAAAACCAATAAAAAACTAAAAAAGAAAGGAAAAAACTAATAAATGACGACACTCAAAGAGAAAGCGACCAGGACAAAAGGAATGTTCGATTAGCAATCAACAAAGCACCGGGACACAGGGAGTATAAATGACGACCAGGACATAAGTAAAAAAAAAAAAAACTATCTATATATATAAAAATAAGTTGTCTGTGGATCTGTGGATCGTGGATCAGGTGACGTCACCTGAAAAAACTGGATCAGGTGACGTCAAAACTGAAAAAACTAAAAAAAGGCAAAAACTACAAAAAAAACTAAAAACTAATAAAAAAAATAAAAAAGCTAAAAAACTAAAAAAACTAAAAAAAGGCAAAAACTACAAAAAAAACTAAAAACTAATAAAAAAGCTAAAAAACTAAAAAAACTAAAAAAAAGGCAAAAACTACAAAAAAACTAAAAACTAATAAAAAAAATAAAAAAGCTAAAAAACTAAAAAAACTAAAAAAACTAAAAAAAGGTAAAAAACTAAAAAAACTAAAAACTAAAAAAAACTAAAAAAGGTAAAAACTAAAAGAACTAAAAAAGAAAAAAATAAATGACGACACTCAAAGAGAAAGCGACCAGGACAAAAGGAATGTTCGATTAGCAATCAACAAAGCACCGGGACACAGGGAGTATAAATGACGACCAGGACACAAGTAAAAAAAAAAATTAACAAAACTAAAAAGAAGGTAAAAACTACAAAAAAACTAAAAAGAAAAAAAAACTAAAAACTAATAAAAAAACTAAAAAATCTAAAAATCTAAATAAACTAAAAAAGAAAAAAAAAGGAAAAAAATAAAGGAGAAAAACAAAACTAAAAAACGAATGTATATACAGACCGGTACACCGGGATACAAATGACGACCGGGACACAGGGAATATAAATAACGACCGGGACACAGGGACACAACTACAACGGGGACACCGGGGGAAACAGGGGGATATAAATGACGACCGGGACAAAAAAACTAAAAAGAAATAAAAACTAAAAACTAATAAAAAAAACTAAAAAATCTAAAAATCTAAATAAGCTAAAAAAGAAAAAAAAAGGAAAAAAATAAAGGAGAAAAACAAAACTAAAAAACGAATGTATATACAGACCGGGACACCGGGATACAAATGATGACCGGGACCCGGGACACAGGGAATATAAATGACGACCGGGACACAGGGACACAACTACAACGGGGACACCGGGGGAAACAGGGGGATGTAAATGACGACCGGGACACCGGGACAGGGAATGGTCGATTAGCAATCACCATCAACAAAGCTCAAGGGCAATCATTAGAATCATGAGGTATAGATCTGAATACAGATTGTTTTCCCATGGACCATTATATGTTGCATGTTCAAGAGTCGGTAAACCTGACAATCTATTTATATGCAAAGACAATGGGACAGCAAAGAATGTTGTATATTCGCAAGTTTTACGTAGTTAAAACCATATATATATATATATCTATATTCACAGGTGGGACATAGGGACACAACTACAATGGCGCGTAACTATTATGGCGCGTAACGACTTACGCGCGCGGGGGGGCTTGGGGGGGGGGGCGCGAAGCGCCCCCACCAACTAGGTGTTGGGGTGGCGCGAAGCGCCACCCCAACAGCTAGTATATATATATATCTATATATATAAAAATAAGTTGTCTGTCTGTCTGTGGATGGATCAGGTGACGTCACCTGAAAAAACTGGATCAGGTGACGTCAAAACTGAAAAAACTAAAAAAAGGCAAAAACTACAAAAAAAACTAAAAACTAATAAAAAAAATAAAAAAGCTAAAAAACTAAAAAAACTAAAAAAAGGCAAAAACTACAAAAAAAACTAAAAACTAATAAAAAAGCTAAAAAACTAAAAAAACTAAAAAAAGGCAAAAACTACAAAAAAAACTAAAAACTAATAAAAAAAATAAAAAAGCTAAAAAACTAAAAAAACTAAAAAAACTAAAAAAAGGTAAAAAACTAAAAAAACTAAAAACTAAAAAAAACTAAAAAAAAAGGAAAAAACTGAAAAATAAGCTAAAATAAAGGTAAAAACCAATAAAAAACTAAAAAAAAAAACTGAAAAAACTAAAAAAAGGCAAAAACTACAAAAAAAAACTAAAAACTAATAAAAAAAGTAAAAAAGCTAAAAAACTAAAAAACTAAAAAAAACTAAAAAAAGGTAAAAAACTAAAAAAATAAAAAATAAAAAAAAACTAAAAAAAAGGAAAAAACTGAAAAATAAGCTAAAATAAAGGTAAAAACCAATAAAAAACTAAAAAGAAAAAAAGGAAAAGACTAAAAAAAATTTTCATCTAAAAAACTAAAAAAACTAAAAAAGGTAAAAACTAAAAGAACTAAAAAAGAAAAAAATAAATGACGAAACTCAAAGAGAAAGCGACCAGTACAAAAGGAATGTTCGATTAGCAATCAACAAAGCACCGGGACACAGGGAGTATAAATGACGACCAGGACATAAGTAAAAAAAAAAATACTATCTATATATATAAAAATAAGTTGTCTGTGGATCTGTGGATCGTGGATCAGGTGACGTCACCTGAAAAAACTGGATCAGGTGACGTCAAAACTGAAAAAACTAAAAAAAGGCAAAAACTACAAAAAAAACTAAAAACTAATAAAAAAAATAAAAAAGCTAAAAAACTAAAAAAACTAAAAAAAGGCAAAAACTACAAAAAAAAACTAAAAACTAATAAAAAAGCTAAAAAACTAAAAAAATAAAAAAAAGAAAACTACAAAAAAAACTAAAAACTAATAAAAAAAATAAAAAAGCTAAAAAACTAAAAAAACTAAAAAAACTAAAAAAAGGTAAAAAACTAAAAAAACTAAAAACTAAAAAAAACTAAAAAAAAGGAAAAAACTGAAAAATAAGCTAAAATAAAGGTAAAAACCAATAAAAAACTAAAAAAAAACCGAAAAAACTAAAAAAAGGCAAAAACTACAAAAAAACTAAAAACTAATAAAAAAAGTAAAAAAGCTAAAAAACTAAAAAAACTAAAAAAACTAAAAAAACTAAAAAAAGGTAAAAAACTAAAAAAAATAAAAAATAAAAAAAAACTAAAAAAAAAGGAAAAAACTGAAAAATAAGCTAACATAAAGGTAAAAACCAATAAAAAACTAAAAAGAAAAAAAGGAAAAAACTAAAAAAAATTTTCATCTAAAAAACTAAAAAAAACTAAAAAAGGTAAAAACTAAAAGAACTAAAAAAGAAAAAAATAAATGACGACACTCAAAGAGAAAGCGACCAGGACTAAAGGAATGTTCGATTAGCAATCAACAAAGCACCGGGACACAGGGAGTATAAATGACGACCAGGACATAAGTAAAAAAAAAAAATTAACATATATATATATATATATATATATATATATATATATATATATATATCTATATTCACAGGTGGGACATAGGGACACAACTA
>NW_027064631.1:0-25221 GCF_032884065.1 Artemia franciscana
GGTTTTTTCAGTTTTTTTTTTTAGTTTTTTATTGGTTTTTACCTTTATTTTAGCTTATTTTTCAGTTTTTTCCTTTTTTTTAGTTTTTTTTTTAGTTTTTAGTTTTTTTAGTTTTTTACCTTTTTTTTAGTTTTTTTAGTTTTTTTAGTTTTTTTAGTTTTTTAGCTTTTTTATTTTTTTTATTAGTTTTTAGTTTTTTTTGTAGTTTTTGCCTTTTTTTAGTTTTTTTAGTTTTTTAGCTTTTTTATTAGTTTTTAGTTTTTTTTGTAGTTTTTGCCTTTTTTTAGTTTTTTTTAGTTTTTTAGCTTTTTTATGGCACTTGGTATTAACCAAGTGACATATAGCAGTCGCCAATTCTGTCGGTCTGTCGGTCTGTCTGTCGGTCTGTCTGTCGGTCTGTCTGTCGGTCCCGGTTTTGCTACTTTAGGCACTTCCAGGTAAGCTAGGACGATGAAATTTGGCAAGCGTATCAGGGACCGGACCAGATTAAATTAGAAATAGTCGTTTTCCCGATTTGACCATCTGGGGGGGAGTGGGGGCCCGGTTAATTCGCAAAAAATAGAAAAAATGAAGTATTTTTAACTTATCAGCGGGTATTTGGATCTTAATGAAATTTGATGTTTGGAATGATATTGTGTCTTAGAGCTCTTATTTTTAATCCCGACCGGATCTGATGACATTGGGGGGAGTTGGAGGGGGAAAACCTAAAGTCCCGGTTTTGCTACTTTAGGCACTTCCAGGTAAGCTAGGACGATGAAATTTGGCAAGCGTATCAGGGACCGGACCAGATTAAATTAGAAATAGTCGTTTTCTCGATTTGACCATCTGGGGGGGGGGAGAAGGGGCCGGTTAATTCGGAAAAATAGAAAAAATGAAGTATATTTAACTTATGAGCGGGTGATTGGATCTTAATGAAATTTGATGTTTGGAATGATATTGTGTCTCAGAGCTCTTATTTTAAATCCCGACTGGGTCTGATGACATTGGGGGGAGTTGGAGGGGGGAAACCTAAAATCTTGGAAAACACTTAGAGTAGAGGGATCGGGATGAAACTTGATGGGAAAAATAAGCGCAAGTCCCAGATACATGATTGACATAATCGGAACTTATTTGCTCTCTTTGGGCTAGTTGGGAGGGGGGGAGTAAGTCTTAAAAATTAGAAAAATGAGGTATTTTCAACTTACGAACGGGTGATCGGATCTCAATGAAATTTGATGTTTAGAAGGATATCGTGTCTTAGAGCTCTTATTTTAAATCCCGACCGGATCTGGTTATGGGGGCGGGGAGTTGGGAGGGGGAAACCTAAAACTTGGAAAACACTTAGAGTGGAGGGATCGGGATGAAACATGGTGGGAAAAATAAACACAAGTCCTAGATAGATGATTGACATAAACGGAACGGATCCGCTCTCTTTTGGGTAGTTGGGGGGGGGGGGTTAATTCTGAAAAATTAGAAAAAATGAGGTATTTTTAACTTACGAATGGGTGATTGGATCTCCATGAAATTTGATTTTTAGAAGGATATCGTGGCTCAAAGCTCTTATTTTAAATCCTGACCGGATCTGGTGACATTGGGGGAAGTTTGGGGTGGGGAGACCTAAAATGATGGGAAACCCTTAGATTGGAAGGATTGGGATGAAACTTGGTTGGAAAAATAAGCAAAAGTCTTGCATACGTAATTTACATAATTGGAACGGATCCGCTCAATTGCGGGGGGGGGGGGGGGTAATTCTGAAAAATAAGAAAAATAACGTATTTTTAACTTACGAAGGAGTGATCGGATCTTCATGAAACTTCATATTTAGAAGGACCTCGTAACTCTGATATCTTATTTTAAATCTCAACCGGATCAAACGTAATTGGGGGGGGGACAGTTGGGGGGACCGGAAATCTTAGAAAATACTTAAAGCGGTGAGATCAGGATGAAAGTGGATGGGAAGAATAGAAACCTGTCTAAGATACGTGACTGACATAACTGGACCGGATCTGCTCTCTTTGGTGGAATTGGGAGGGGGGAGGTAATTTTGAAAATTGAGGTATTTGTAACTTACGAAAGGGTGACCAGATCTTAATGAAATTTGATATTTAGAAGGATCTTGTGCTATAAAGTTTAACTTTAGGTTCTGACCTTCTCACAAGTGCCAAATGAGCTCTTGGCTCTTCCGACCTCGTCCAAATGAGCTCTTGGCTCTTCCGACCTCGTACCATATGAGCTCTCGGCTCTTCCGACCTCGTCACAAGTGCCATATGAGCTCTTAGCTCTTGTTATTTTTTTTATTAGTTTTTAGTTTTTTTTTGTAGTTTTTGCCTTTTTTTAGTTTTTTCAGTTTTGACGTCACCTGATCCAGTTTTTTCAGGTGACGTCACCTGATCCATCCACAGATCCACACACAGACAACTTATTTTTATATATATAGATATATATATATATATATATATATATATATATATATATATATATATATATATATATATATATATATATCCGTATTCAGATCTATACCTCATGATTCTAATGATTGCCCTTGAGCTTTGTTGATGGTGATTGCTAATCGACGATTCCCTTTGTCGCCGTCGTCATTTATATATCCCCGTGAGCCCCCCGGCGTCCCTGTTGTAGTTGTGTCCCTGTGTCCCGGTCGTCATGTCCCGGTGTCCCGGTCGTCATTTGTGTCCCGATCTGTATATACATTCGTTTTTGAATTGGTCTTTTTTTAGGTTTTAGTTTTTTACCTTTTTTTAGTTTTTTTTTCTTTTTTTTAGTTTTGTTTTTCTCCTTTATTTTTCATTTTTTTTCCTTTATCATTTTATTTTCTTTTTTTGTTTTTTTAGCTTTTTAGCTTTTTTAGTTTTTTATTAGTTTTTAGTTTTTTATTAGTTTTTAGTTTTTTTTTCTTTTTAGTTTTTTTGTAGTTTTTACCTTTTTTTTAGTTTTTAATTTTTTTTTACTTATGTCCTGGTCGTCATTTATACTCCCTGTGTCCCGGTCGTCAATGACGACCGGGACACAGGCAATATAAAATGACGACCGGGACACTCAAAGATAAATTACAGACTGGGACAACGGGACACAAATGACGACTGGGACAAAGAGACACAACTACAACGGGGACGCCGGGAGATACAGGGGGATATATAAATGGTGACGGCGACACAAGGAAATGTTCGATTAGCAATCACCATCAACAAAGCTCAAGGGCAATTATTAGAATCATGAGGTATAGATCTGAATATGGATTGTTTTCCCCATGGACAATTATATGTTGCATGTTCAAGAGTCGTTAAACCTGACAATCTGTTTATATGCACAGACAATGGGACAGCGAAGAATGTTTTATATTCGCAAGTTTTACGTAGTTAAAAAACACATATATATCTATCTATATTCACAGGTGGGACACAGGGACACAACTACAATGGCGCGTAGATAATATGGCCCATAACGACTTACGCGCACGGGGGGCTTGGGGGAGGCCTCCCCCCCAACACAGACATAAGTTGTCTGTCTGTCTGTCAAGTGACATAATTATAGGGATTGAGCTGTATGTCGTAATGAAGTTAGTTGTCGTCATGTTTGTTATGACGATGCTTAGTATATGAGGTCACTACAAGTATTTAAGAAAATCGTTCAAAGACAGATTTTTAATTGTAAGATGTCGAGTGACGTCATTATAAGGATTGATCTATATGTCGTCATGAAGTTAGTTGTCGTCATGTTTGTTTTGACGATGCTTAGTATATGACGTCATTAAAAGTATTTTATAAAATTGTTCAAAGACAAATTTTTAATTGTAAGAAGATCGTGGACAGAAAAATTTTTAATTGTAAAATGACTGAAGAACCTACAATGGCAACAGCCGAGGAAGCTGCTCAAAGAGTTTATGCCAAAAAATTTGCAGCTAATGGAGAAAGTAAAAAAAGAAAGCGTGCCGAGGAATCACAAGAACAGCATAAAAACAGGCTTGCGGCTGATAGAGAAAGTAAGAAAAGAAAGTGTGCCGAGGAATCACAAGAACAGCAAGAAAACAGGCTTGCGGCTGATAGAGAAAGTAAGAAAACAAAGTGTGCCGAGGAATCACAAGAACAGCAAGAAAACAGGCTTGCGGCTGATAGAGAAAGTAAGAAAAGAAACCGTGCCGAGGAACCACAACAACAGTGTGAAAACAGGCTTGCGGCTGATAGGGAAATTAAGAAAAGAAAGAGTGCCGAGGAATCACAAGAACAGCAAGAAAACAGGCTTGCGGCGGATAGAGAAAGTAAGAAAAGAAACCGTGCCGAGGAATCACAAGAGCAACCTGAAAATTATCGCCTGGTATTCAGGTACAGCCCAGTCGATGATTATAGCTTGAGTAGATGTGTTCAAATCGGGACTATGTCTAAAACTTGTCCCTATTGCAAGGCCTTGAAATTCAATGGTGAAACAATGGGAATGTGTTGCGCCTCAGGAAAAGTTAAACTTCCTCTACTGGCTGCATTACCAGAGCCATTGAAGACTTTGCTTACTGGAACTACGTCACAATCTAAGCGTTTTTTTTATATCACAGATCAGAAAATATAACTCATGTTTCCAAATGACGTCGTTTGGTGCCCAAATCGAAAATCCAGATCAATTTATGGCTATTTTCAAAGTAAAAGGGTAAATTTATCATAGAGCAGGGGCCCTTCTACCATTCTCAGGCGAGAATCATAAATTTTTACAACTGTACTTCATCAGTGATAGAAATTCTCAATTGCATACACGTTGAGAAATTCCTCCCGACCTTGAAAGGACAATCGTTTCCCAATTGCAACATCTTTTCCACGAAAATAATAATTTAGTGCGTCTGTTCAAAACAGCCATCGATTTGATGCCTACTGATACGCATAAAAGTGTTATTTCCGCTGACAAAACGCCTCCTGGCCAACATGTGCGTAGATACAATGCTCGAACTATCGACGAAGTGGCAATCGTTATGTTCGGTGATCAGTTTTTACCTCGAGATATTATTCTTCATAAGCGAAACGCTCAGTTGGTAAGAATTGCTGAAACTCATCGATTTTCCTACAATATCCTATCATTTTTTGGGATAGAGCCGACGGCTATCACTTTAATGTTAAATTAATAAATCCAGCCACTAATAAAGAAATGAATAAGAAATGCAGCGCAATACATTATTATTCCTATAGACTAATGATTCGGTAGGATGAAGACAATTATATTTTAAAATGCTGTCAATTGTTTCACCAATACTTCGTTGATATGTATGCAAAAATTGAATCAGAACATTTACTATTTATCCGTCTCAATCAGACCAAGCTCCGCTCTGAATAATACATTCATTTGCGAGATGCAGTTGTAAATGATGGTAATACCACAAACGTTGGAATATTAACGATTTTACCTTCGTCATATGCTGGCAGTCCCCGTCATCTGCATGAATTTGCTCAAGATGCTATTGCGTATGTTCGTCTCTGATGATAATCAGATGATGATAATGATGATAATCAATTTGGTTTTAGATCTGGGCTACGCTGTCAGCATGCTCACCGTGCTTTGACTTCTTTATTAAAAGATGTCCATCGCACTCGTCGCGTACTTCATTTCGCAGCCCTAGACTTGTCTAAGGCATTTGACAGCGTTTGTCTCACTCAAGCATGGACAGCATTTTGCCAGAGAGGAGTAAATCCGTCGGTAATTCACGTGCTTCGTTTTTGGTACTCCCATTTTTACCTTCGCCTTAAGTCATTAGATAATTCTTATTTGGTCATATCCCTCTTCGTTGCGGTGTAAGTCAAGGGGAGTTCTTTCGCCGTATATTTTTAATGCTTGTATTGAAAATGTATTATCAAAATTTCGACTACGTGCCTACTAGGACCATCTGCTATCACATACCTGGCTTATGCAGATGACCTTCTTCTGATTAAACAAAATGAGTCTTGTCTTGCCCGTTCAGTGAAGTCAGTTACTTCTGCTTTCCGCGATATCGGCCTCTACCTAAATACTGACAAGTGCGAGTTTCTTGTTTTCAACGGTAATAATTGTTCAGAATCACTACACTGCGGTGGTTTTAGTATCCCACGTGTTAAATCGTTTCGTTGGCTTGGTATAACAGTTTGCGATTCTATGAATGCTCTCCGGTCTCGTGCTGTCAGAGATATTAGTGATAAGCTGAGGCTCGGTTACTCTAAGATTGTAGCAAATCTTGGACACTATAGGAGAAGAGTGCTAACTCGGGTTTACTCAAATTTTTGTGATCATTCTGTACTCTTCTGTTCTGGTATTAGGCCATTTCTGTTGACTGGTGATCTAAAATGCATTTGCATAAATTATTACCGGTACTGCAAATTAATTTTTATCTACCTCGTTCTTACCAGAATACAAAACTGGTTAAAATGTATTGTGCGACAGATATTACTGGTGCTTTTGAAAAATTTTCTGCCAAGCTGCCTATTGAAGCGCTTTATAGGCTAGGATGTTTTCATCGCCTTATCCGTCTTTTTTCTGTATGTGATTAAATTTTTTTCTTGTTTTACTTTTGCTGTGTTTCTTTTGTATTTTACTCCACTTAACCTCTGTTTTGTGAAGTGGGTGATAAATAAATTATTATTATTATTATTATAGTGATTTCTTGTATGACGTCGTATGACACTAGCTCCCGAAAACAGCATGATCAATTGAATGGTCCAATCCTTTTTGTCTCTATTTTACTTGGCTTTTGTGATACTTAGGACGCGTCATCACGTGATTGTAATAGTTAAAATAGATACTTCATGAACGCCTTCTTAAACGAGATCATCTTTAAATCATAAGAATCTAATCAAGCACGTTTCTTTTATTTGGCCAATAACCTGATTTCTTACAAGGTTGTCGCTACCACAGCAGCCTAGATGGTTTTTCTATCTTAATTAAAATGTTTAGCTTTGAAACACGTTTCACTCTGATTGGTTACTTCTTAAGTGTAAGGGTGAAAAAAATCAGATCCTTACAACTCTGATTTATATGTAAGAAAAATATTTAATCATGCACAAAATCAGCTTATTTTTTCAAGTTTTGGTCCAAAAACACTGATTTTTAGCAATTGTCATCATCGAGCTTCTTCTTTCAAATGTATAAAATCCTTAATTTCGTAAACCACATTGGCCTGTCATAACATAAAGACAAATAAAAAGATGAAAACTAGAGTTCTTTCGAAATATATTTCTTTCAAAATATTTACTGTCTATGTTTTGTTCAGTATTTTCGTTTGGCCTTTAAAAGCTCAAAATTTTGATTGTTTTCGTTCTTCATGTTACAAAGTCCTTTTTCATCCTTGTTTGGAAATTTTGAAAATGTATTGTTTAATATTAATTTTTCACGTGCCCTTTTCGTTTGGAAGGCGTGGTGGTAGAATCCTTTTACGTCCAAAAACATCTGATGAAAATTTTGAGATGGCTAGTTTGTTTAGAATGGTCAAAAGGTCTATCAACTTGCCTTTAGAGTGGCATGATGCCTACAGGTACTAGGATAAGAGCAGTAAATAATGAAAATTGAAAGTTATTTAAACACATGTTTTGCAATAGAATTGATGGCCTCGTTTGATCTTGGGAGTAAAAGAGCCCTGAAATTTTCAGGGATAAAAAAGATTGTTACAAGACAGGGGAGATAATCGGGTTTCCCTGAAAAAGGAAAAAAAACTATTTGTCCTTTCTTGTGCAGGGTGTAAGTCACAGCAGTAAATACTCCTGTATAACGAGCTGATAGAAATAGTACTGACTAGTAACTCAGATGAATTTTACCTATAGCTACAGAAACAAATAGATAGGACCCTAGGTAGAAATTTTATATTTTTTGGAGATTTTAATACCTAGGTCTGTAAAAATACGGTAGAAATAATATATTCTATTCTGGACTACTCTGGCATAGAAAATAGATTAGTAATGGTAATAGACTGCTGCAGCTTTGTATGTAAAATAAACTAGCCATAATCAATATTGTTTCTGGTTTGAAAACAGCCAATAAGTTAACATAATCCCCACATATTGGTAATACGACCAACCTACTGATTAGGTTATTGTAAACAGAAAACTGGCAGGATAAACAGAAGAAATTAGAGTGTGTAGAACTGTTTTCATCAGGGGTACTGCAGTAGCGGCAAGAAAGCATAAAACTAAATATCACTATCCAGCATAGAGTCTAGGGTTAATCTAAGGCTGAAATTGAGAAAGGATAATTAACTTCCAAGAAGTTTCAACGTTGATGGACTCCGGGACGAGAATTTTAGAAGCTTTTCAAGAAGAGTTGACAAAGAGTTTAAGATTGGCCGATGTCCAAAGAAGATGGGATAACTATAGAAAATAGCTTGAGAAGAAGTATATGGTGTCTTAAGAAGGAAATTTAAGAAACGTATCTAGGAGTAGGAGCGACAATACTGTAAGCTTAAAACGAAAAGTTGTTTAAAGCCTTAATTTTGGAAATTGCAAATAGTACACAAGACAAAAACCTTTTGCTATTTCTTAAGAGGAATCTAGTAAAGGACAAAAGGAAAAAAAAAATCAGGCTTCGGAATTTCTCAAATATTACACTAAACTCCAGAAGATAAATTTCCAAAAGATAATACGTTATATCAACTCTTGTCAAAAGATTGGCATTGAATAATCTTGTATATGAAGATGCAACGTTTGTCAAAAATTGTATTATATTTAAATACTAAATTTTATTCATTACTAGCTGTTGGGGGCACTTCGCGCCCCCTCCCCAAACCCCACGCGCGCGTAAGTCGTTATGCGCCATATTAGTCACGCGCCATTGTAGTTGTGTCCCTGTGTACCACCTATGAATATAGATAGATTTATATATGTGTTTTAAACTACGTAAAACTTGCGAATATACGACATTCTTGGCTTTCCCATTATCTGTGCATATACAAAGCCTTATGTACTAATAATGACGTCATATGCAAACGCTCTTTTTACAAACAAACAAACATGCATACACACAACTCGTTTTTATATAGATAGATAGATAGATAGATACAATGCAAATTAACTGCGTAAAACTTGCGAATATACAACATTCTTCGCTGTCCCATTGTCGCTGCAAATAAATAGATTGTCAGGTTTACCGACCCTCGAACATGCAACGTACAATTGTCCATGGGAAAAACAATCAGTATTAAGATCTATACCACATTTTTCTAATAATTGACCTTGAGCTTTGTTAATGGTGATTGCAAATGCTAATCGAATTGGGCATTTCAATCTTTTAAATTGAAAAGGCAGATACGTTGGAATCATGGGAATGTGAGGAATAAGAACAGCCTCACCCTGAAAAGATCCTGTCAAGATTGTGGCCTCTATTAGGTTTTTCATTGTTTTTTTTACGGCAAGTCGCGTGCCATTGCAAAGCTTTGGTGGGTTGATATTTCTTAAAAGTATTATTGGTAAGCCTATTTTTAGTTGTAGCACGTGTGGTGGAAACCCTGAAAGATCCACGGAATTTAAAAATTTAGATGGATAATTAACCGCTTCATTTGGTTCCAAAACTGTGTCGACTGACTTGTAAAGGACTGCCTGGTCTCGAATCTTGGTCAAAACAATATTGTTGATTTCGTGGACGTCTATATTTTTGGGTGCAAGAATCGCTCTTTCACCTAGCCATTTATTATTTTTTTAATTTTTTAGAATATTCGGAAATACTTTTTCAATCAATTCATTTTTGGACGTCACTAAATTACAGAAATCAGCAGGTAGTTATATACGTCCTGTAATTGAATCTACTTGGAGCTTTCCGTTTCCAATTGCCAGCAATTGATCTGAAAATATTTGACCAGAGTCATCGTTTTGCAATCGGACACGCATATTTGTAGTTAATTTTAATGTTTTTACGTGTGCCCATAAATTAGAATTTTTCAGGCAAGCATTCATTTCGTCTGCAGGGGTTGATCTAGGTATTATAGGTAATGTTTGCCTGAAATCTCCCGCAAGCAATATTAATGTGCTGACAAAGGGTCTCGACTTCCCTCGCAAATCCTTCAAGCATTGATCCAGAGCCTTGAGCGATTTTTGTGTGCCATTGTGCACTCATCCCAAATAATAAGTTTGCATTGCTGCAATACTTTACCCATCCCAGATGATTTGGGAATATTGCACGTGGGAGTTTCTGTAGAATGCAAATTCAGAGGCAATTTCAAAGCGGAATGAGCAGTTCTTCCACCAGGCATTAATGTTGCGGCTATTCCGGACGACGCAATTGCCAATGCTATATCATTTTTTAATCCAATTGATGCCAGAATCAGTTTTATCACAAACGTTTTACCAGTACCTCCTGGCGCATCCAAAAAGAAAATTTCTCCAACGTTGTTATCGACGCAATGCATTATCGTATCATGAATGTCTTTTTGTTCCGACGTTAACTTGGAAATGTTATTTTGTACATACGACAATAGATCACTCGTACTGTAACTTCGTATATCTTCGGACATTTTTGACTTATATTTTTCCCATAACTCTGTAGGAGCTGATGGAGAGCAAGTTGTTAAAAGGATGCCAAACAATGCACGAATTTGACTTGGAGTTGACGTTTCGCACGCGTCATTGATGCAGTTATCCCAGTGTTGGTCATTCTCCAATAAATTCAGAGCTTTGCATGCACTACGGTAAGTGTCATGTATAGTACCGTTTACAGTTCTCAAATACTCAAAGGATGTCGGACCGGGTACATTCACCAAAAGCAGGCGTAGAAAGAAGCATTCATGTTGATTGGGGTGAACGGTGTAGAGTATTCCTATCGTGGTATCTTTGAAGATGGTAGGTTGGCCGTCGACTGACTTACCCTGTTTTCGACGTTCAAATACTTTATTTTTAGTATTCCACGTGTAATACGAAGGCACTTCAGTATACAGCAGTTTTTTTTGCAAAAGAATAATTTTTGCAAAGCGAAAAGAAAACAGTTAACGTTGTATCCGGTGGATTCAGGGCTCTTTTTTTGCACGTTGGATTCCGAAAAATAAACACGTTGACCATTTTGTAAATGTACCGCTAAGTGAACAACAGCTGGACTAAATTCATGTATCGGAAATGAAAGAATTCGCCAAACAGCTTCATTACTACTTATGTATCTTCCAGCCTGATATTGTACGATTTCGACGATTTCTTAATTTCGGCCTGCAAGCCAAAAACTGCCATGTCACTGCCTTTGTTGACGTATATACATATGTATTTGATTGCCTTTACGGAGTTACAGCATTCAACGTTTATGTGTGCATTAAATGTTTTTGATAATAATGGGGAATATGGAACAACCCACTGGTTATCTACTTCGATGGTGGTACCGTTAAGCTTCTTTATTATTGCTGTTTTACCGCCATCTTCAGTAGATCTTCTTCTAAATTGTGTGTAACCATCATTGCCAGTAATTGTGTTGGATACTAAAAGTCGAGGATATTGCTTTGTGCACCTTCCTTCGGTCATGCATGGTGAATTTTCGTTCAGTGCACCGCAAGGTCCATGTATCATATTTTTTACAATAATATCATGTAACCCCTTATCGATCAGGTATTTCAGCGGAAATCACATCATCAATTTCGTTCGAAGCAATTTTTTTATGTAGCCAGATTAGTATATGTGCGTGTGGAAAACCTCGTTTTTGCCATTCCACTGAGTATATCCAGCATCGCAGTGACCCAAACACTTCAAGTTTGACTATGTAGTTTATCAGTGATTTCAACTTTTGCCGGAAGACACGGGCCGTAATGTCATGTCTATGAACCGCCGATTGTCCTTGAAGTAAAAGCTGCTGTATCTCGTCCCTAGGTTGATTACATGTAAATGTAATAAATAAATCTGGACGACCATATAGATGAACATACGCAATAGCATCTTGAGCATATTCATGCATATGACAGGGACTGCCAACACATGACGAAGGTAAAATTGTTAATATTCCAACGTTTGTGGTATTACCGTCATTTACAACTGCATCTCGCAAATGAATGTATTGTTCAGAGGGGAGCTTGGTCTGATTCAGGCGGATACATAGCAAACGTTCTGATTCAATTTTAGCATACATATCAACGACGTATTGGTGAAACAATTGACGGCATTTTAAAATATAATTTTCTTCATCCTGTCGAATCATTAGTCTATAGGAATAATAATGCATTGCACTGCATTTCTTATTCATTTCTTTGTTAGTGGCTGGATTCATCAATTTAATATTAAAGTGATAGCCGTCGGCTCCATCCCAAAAAATGATAGGATATTGTAGGGCATCGTAGCATCGATGAGTTTCAGCAATTCTTAACAACTGAGCGTTTCGCTTATGAAGAATAATATCTCGAGGTAAAAACTGATCACCGACCATAACTATTGCCACTTCGTCGATATTTGGAGCATTGTATCTATGCACATGTTGGCCAGGGGGCGTTTTGTCAGCGGAGATAACAATTTTATGCGTATCAGTAGGCATCAAATCGATGGCTGTTTTGAACAGACGCACTAAATTATTATTTTCGTGGAAAAGATGTTGCAATTGGGAAACAATTAAAACGTCCTTTCAACGTTGGGAGAAATTTCGCAACGTGCATTCAATTCAGAATTTCTATCACTGATGAAGTACAATTGTAAAAATTTATGATTCTCGCCTGAGAATGGTAGAAGGGACCCTGCTCTATGATAAATTTGCCCTTTTACTTTGAAAGTAGACATAAATTGATCTGGATTTTCGATTTGGGCTCCAAACGACGTCATTTGGAAACATGAGTTATATTTTCTGATTTGTGACAAAAAACGCTTAGATTCTGACGTAGTTCCAGTAAGGAAAGTCTTCAATGGCTCTGGTGGTGCAGCCAATAGAGGAAGTTTAACTTTTCCTGAGGCGCAACACATTCCCATTGTTTCACCATTGAATTTCAAGGCCTTGCAATAGGGACAAATTTTAGACATAGTCCCAATTTGAACACATCTACTCAAGCTATAATCATCGACTGGGCTGTACCTGAATGCCAGGCGATAACTTTCAGGTTGCTCTGATTCCTCGGCACACTTTCTTTTCTTACTTTCTCTATCAGCAGCAAGCCTGATTTCTTGCTGTTCTTGTGATTCCTCGGCACGCCTTCTTTTTTCACTTTCTCTTTTAGCAGCAAGTCTGGTTTCATGGTGCTCTGGTAGTTCCTCGGCACGCCTTCTTTTTTCACTTTCTCTTTTAGCAGCAAGTCTGCTTTCGCGCAGCTCTGGTAGTTCCTCGGCACGCTTTCTGTTCTTTCTTTCTCTATCAGCCTCAAGCCTGTTTCTTTGCTGTTCTTTTGATTCCTCGGCACGCTTTCTTTTCTGACTTTCTCTATCAGCAGCAAGTTTTTTGGCATAGACTCTTTGAGCATCTTCCTCGGCTGTTGCCATTGTAAGTTCATCAGTCATTTTAAAGTTAAACATTAATAGATTTCTACGTGAACACATGTCTTAAATATCTTTAATGACGTCATCGTCATAACAAAAATGACGACAACTAACTTCATGACGTCAGTCAACACACAAACATGACGTCACCTGACAGACACATCCACAGACAACTTATTTATATATATATACTAGCTGTTGGGGTGGCGCTTTGCGCCACCCCAACACCTAGTTGGTGGGGCGCTTCGCGCACCCCCAAGCTCCCCCGCGCGCGTAAGTCGTTACGCGCCATATTAGTTACGCGCCATTGTAGTTGTGTCCCTGTGTCCCACCTGTGAATATAGATAGATTTATATATGTGTTTCAAACTACGTAAAAATTGCGAATATACAACATTCTTGGCTTTCCCATTGTCTGTCCATATACAAAGCCGTATGTACTAATAATGACGTCATATGCGAACGCTCTTTTTACAAACAAACAAACATGCATACACACAACTCGTTTTTATATAGATAGATAGATACAATACAAATTAACTACGTAAAACTTGTGAATATACAACAGTCTTCGCTGTCCCATTGTCTGTGCGTATAAGAATATTAAGAATATTAAGATCTATACCGCATTTTTCTAGTGATTGCCCTTGAGCTTTGTTGATGGTGGTTGCAAATGCTAATCGAAATGGGAATTGCAATCTTTTAAATTGAAAAAGCAGATCCGTTGGAATCATGGGAATGCGAGGAATAAGAACAGCCTCCCCCTCATAAGGCCCTGTCAAGATTGTGGCCTCTATTAGGTTTTCCATTGTTTTTTTTACGGCAAGTCGCGTGCCATTGCAAAGCTTTGGTGGGTTGATATTTCTTAAAAGTATTATTGGTACGCCTATTTTTAGTTGTAGCAAGTGTGGTGGAAACCCTGAAGTATCTATGAAATTTAAAAATTCAGATGGATAATTAACCGCTTCATTTGGTTCCAAAATACAAATTAACTGCGTAAAACTTGCGAATATACAACATTCTTCGCTGTCCAATTGTCGCTGCATATAAATAGATTGTCAGGTTTACCGACCCTCGAACATGCAACGTACAATTGTCCATGGGAAAAACAATCAGTATTAAGATCTATACCACATTTTTCTAATGATTGACCTTGAGCTTTGTTAATGCTGATTGCAAATGCTAATCGAATTGGGAATTGCAATCTTTTAAATTGAAAAGGCAGATCCGTTGGAATCATGGGAATGCGAGGAATAAGAACAGCCTCACCCTCAAAAGGCCCTGTCAAGATTGTGGCCTCTATTAGGTTTTCCATTGTTTTTTTTACGGCAAGTCGAGTGCCATTGCAAAGCTTTGGTGGGTTTATATTTCTTAAAAGTATTATTGGTACACCTATTTTTAGTTGTAGCACGTGTGGTGGAAACCCTGAAAAATCTATGGGATTTAAAAATTCAGATGGATAATTAACCGCTTCATTTGGTTCCAAAACTGTGTCGACTGACTTGTAAAGGACTGCCTGGTCTCGAAGCTTGGTCAAAACAATATTGTTGATTTCGTGGACGTCTATATTTTTGGGTGCGAGAATTTGAGTCTACTGGGTACGTCCTGAAATTGAGTCTACTGGGAGCTTTCCGTTTCCCATTGCCAGCAATTGATCTGAAAATGTTTGACCAGAGTCATCGTTTTGCAATCGGACACGCATATTTGTAGTTAATTTTAATGTTTTTACGTGTGCCCATAAATTAGAATTTTTCAGGCAAGCATTCATTTCGTCTGCAGGAGTTGATCTAGGTATTATAGGTAATGTTTGCCTGAAATATCCCGCAAGCAATATTAATGTGCTGCCAAAGGGTTTCGACTTCCCTCGCAAATCTTTCAAGCATTGATCCAGAGCCTCGAGCGATTTTTTGTGTGCCATTGTGCACTCATCCCAAATAATAAGTTTGCATTGCTGCAATACTTTACCCATCCCAGATGATTTGGAAATATTGCACGTGGGAGTTTATGTAGAATGCAAGTTCAGAGGCAATTTCCAAGCGGAATGAGCAGTTCTTCCACCAGGCAGCAATGTTGCAGCTATTCCGGACGACGCGATTGCCAACGCTATATCATTTTTTGATCGAATTGATGCCAGAATCAGTTTTATCACAAACGTTTTACCAGTACCTCCTGGCGAATCCAAAAAGAAAATTTCTCCAACGTTGTTATGGACACAATGCATTATCGTATCATAAATGTCTTTTTGTTCCGACCTTAACTTGGAAATATTATTTTGTACATACGACAATAGATCACTCGTACTGTAACTTTGTTCACGATCTAATTCTACACATGTCGAAACAGCAGCGATACGGTTAGGTGAAGGCATTCCCAAATCCTGAAGAGGTTTGTTTGCCATACCTACGCACAAATCTTCTATAACAACTAAAGTGTAGTTATAAATTTCTTAGTAAAATCAAAAGTCATATCTGACGTCTCTAACTGTTTTCGATGGAGTATATCTTCGGACATTTTTGACTTATATTTTTCCCATAACTCTGTAGGAGCTGATGGAGAGCAAGTTGTAAAAATGATGCCAAACAATGCACGAATTTGACTTGGGGTTGACGTTTCGCACGCGTCATTGATGCAGTTATCCCAGTGTTGGTCATTCCCCAATAAATTCAGAGCTTGGCATGCACTACGGTAAGTGTCATGTATAGTACCATTTACAGTCCTCAAATACTCAAAGGATGTCGGACCGGGTACATTCACCAAAAGCAGGCGTAGAAAGAAGCATTCATGTTGATTGGGGTGAACGGTGTAGAGTCTTCCTATCGTGGTATCTTTGAAGATGGTAGGTTGGCCGTCGACTGACTTACCCTGTTTTTGACGTTCAAATACTTTATTTTTAGTATTCCACGTGTAATACGAAGGCACTTCAGTATACAGCAGTTTTTTTGCAAAAGAATCATTTTTGCAAAGCGAAAAAAAAGCTGTTAATGTTGTATCCGGTGGATTCAGGACTCTTTGTTGCACGTTGGTTTCCGTGAAATAAACACGTTGACCATTCTGTAAATGTACCGCTAAGTGAACAACAGCTGGACTTCGTTCATGTATCGGAAATGAAAGAATTCGCCAAACAGCTTCATTACTGCTTATGTATCTTCCAGCCTGATATTGTACGATTTCATCGAAATCTTTGATTTCGGGCTGCAAGCCAAAAACTGCCATGTCATTGCCTTTGTTGACGTATTTACATATGTATTTGATTGCCTTTACGGAGTTACAGTATTCAACGTTTATGTGTGCATTAAATGTTTTTGATAATAATGGGGAATATGGAACAACCCACTGGTTATCTACTTCGATGGTGGTACCGTTACGCTTCTTTATTATTGCTGTTTTACCGCCATCTTCAGTAGATCTTCTTCTATATTGTGGGTAACCATCATTGCCAGTAATTGTGTTTGATACTAAAAGTCGAGGATATTGCTTTGTGCACCTTCCTTTGGCCATGCATGGTGAATTTTCGTTCAGTGCACCGCAAGGTCCATGTATCATATTTTTTACAATAATATCATGTAACCCCTTATCGACATTTTTATCAGGTATTTCAGCGGAAATCACATCATCAATTTCGTTCGAAGTAATTTTTTTTATGTAGCCAGATTAGTATATGTGCGTGTGGCAAACCTCGTTTTTGCCATTCCACTGAGTACATCCAGCATCGCACTGACCCAAACACTTCAAGTTTTACAATGTAGTTTATCAGTGATTTCAACTTTTGCCGGAAGACACGGGCCGTAATGTCATGCCTATGAACCGCCGATTGTCCTTGAAGTAAAAGCTGCAGTATCTCGTCCCAAGATTGATTACATGTAAATGTAATAAATAAATCTGGACGACCATAGAGACGAACATACGCAATAGCATCTTGAGCATATTCATGCATATGACGGGGACTGCCAGCATATGACGAAGGTAAAATTGTTAATCTTCCAACGTTTGTGGTATTACCGTCATTTATAACTGCATCTCGCAAATGAATGTATTGTTCAGAGCGGAGCTTGGTCTGATTCAGGCGGATATATAGCAAACGTTCTGATTCAATTTTAGCATACATATCAACGACGAATTGGTGAAACAATTCACGGCATTTTAAAATATAATTTTCATCATCCTGCTGAATCATTAATCTATAGGAATAATAATGCATTGCACTGCATTTCTTATTCATTTCTTTGTTAGTGGCTGGATTCATCAATTTAATATTAAAGTGATAGCCGTCGGCTCCATCCCAAAAAATGATAGGATATTGTAGGGCATCGTAGCATCGATGAGTTTCAGCAATTCTTAACAACTGAGCGTTTCGCTTATGAAGAATAATATCTCGAGGTAAAAACTGATCACCGACCATAACGATTGCCACTTCGTCGATAGTTGGAGCATTGTACCTACGCACATGTTGGCCAGGAGGCGTTTTGTCAGCGGAAATAACAATTTTATGCGTATCAGTAGGCATCAAATCGATGGCTGTTTTGAACAGACACACTAAATTATTATTTTCGTGGAAAAGATGTTGCAATTGGGAAACGATTGTCCTTTCAACGTTGGGAGAAATTTCGCAACGTGCATTCAATTCAGAATTTCTATCACTGATGAAGTACAATTGTAAAAATTTCTGATTCTCGCCTGGGAATGGTAGAAGGGACCCTGCTCTATGATAAATTTGCCCTTTTACTTTGAAAGTAGACACAAATTGATCTGGATTTTCGATTTGGGATCCAAACGACGTCATTTGGAAACATGAGTTGTATTTTCTGATTTTTGACAAAAAACGCTTAGATTCTGACGTAGTTCCAGTAAGGAAAGTCTTCAATGGCTCTGGTGGTGTAGCCAATAGAGGAAGTTTAACTTTCCCTGAGGCGCAATACATTCCCATTGTTTCACCATTGAATTTCAAGGCCTTGCAATAGGGACAAATTTTAGACATTGTCCCGATTTGAACACATCTACTCAAGCTATAATCATCGACTGGGTTGTACCTGAATGCCAGGCGATGACTTTCAGGTTGCTCTGATTCCTCGGCACGCTTTCTTTTCTTACTTTCTCTATCAGCAGCAAGCCTGATTTCTTGCTGTTCTTGTGATTCCTCGGCACGCTTTCTTTCTTACTTTCTCTATCAGCAGCAAGCCTGATTTCTTGCTGTTCTTGTAATTCCTCGGCACGCCTTCTTTTTTCACATTCTCTTTTAGCAGCAAGTCTGCTTTCGCATTGCTCTGGTAGTTCCTCGGCACGCTTTCTGTTCTTTCTTTCTCTATCAGCCTCAAGCCTGTTTCCTTGCTGTTCTTTTGATTCCTCGGCACGCTTTCTGTTCTTTCTTTCTCTATCAGCCTCAAGCCTGTTTCCTTGCTGTTCTTTTGATTCCTCGGCACGCCTTCTTTTTTCCCTTTCTCTTTTAGCAGCAAGTCTGCTTTCGCGTTGCTCTGGTAGTTCCTCGGCACGCTTTCTTTTCTGACTTTCTCTATCAGCAGCAAGTTTTTGGCATAGACTCTTTGAGCATCTTCATCGGCTTTTGCCATTGTAAGTTCATCAGTCATTGTAAACTTAAACATTAATAGATTTCTACGTGAACATATGTCTTAAATATCTTGAATGACGTCACCGTCAAAGCAAAAATGACGACAACTAATTTCATGACGTCAGTCAACACAGAAACATGACGTCACCTGATCCACAGACAGACACACAGACAGACAACTTATTTTTATCTCTATCTTTCTATCTATCTATCTATCTATATATATAAAAATAAGTTGTCTGTGGATGGATGGATGGATGTGTCAGGTGACGTCACCTGAAAAAACTGGATTAGGTGACGTCAAAACTGAAAAAACTAAAAAAAAGGCAAAAACTACAAAAAAAACTAAAAACTAATAAAAAAAATAAAAAAGCTAAAAAACTAAAAAAACTATAAAGGTAAAAACCAATAAAAAACTAAAAAAAAAACTGAAAAAACTAAAAAAAGGCAAAAACTACAAAAAAAACTAAAAACTAATAAAAAAAGTAAAAAAGCTAAAAAACTAAAAAAACTAAAAAAAAACTAAAAAAAGGTTAAAAACTAAAAAAAATAAAAAATAAAAAAAACTAAAAAAAAGGAAAAAACTGAAAAATAAGCTAAAATAAAGGTAAAAACCAATAAAAAACTAAAAAAAAAAAGGAAAAAACTAATAAATGACGACACTCAAAGAGAAAGCGACCAGGACAAAAGGAATGTTCGATTAGCAATCAACAAAGCACCGGGACACAGGGAGTATAAATGACGACCAGGACATAAGTAAAAAAAACAACTATCTATATATATAAAAATAAGTTGTCAAACTAAAAAAAGGCAAAAACTACAAAAAAAACTAAAAACTAATAAAAAAGCTAAAAAACTAAAAAAACTAAAAAAAAGGCAAAAACTACAAAAAAAACTAAAAACTAATAAAAAAAATAAAAAAGCTAAAAAACTAAAAAACTAAAAAAAACTAAAAAAAGGTAAAAAACTAAAAAAACTAAAAACTAAAAAAAACTAAAAAAAAGGAAAAAACTGAAAAATAAGCTAAAATAAAGGTAAAAACCAATAAAAAACTAAAAAAAAAACTGAAAAAACTAAAAAAAGGCAAAAACTACAAAAAAACTAAAACTAATAAAAAAAAGTAAAAAAGCTAAAAAACTAAAAAAACTAAAAAAACTAAAAAAAACTAAAAAAAAGGTAAAAAACTAAAAAAAATAAAAAATAAAAAAAAACTAAAAAAAAGGAAAAAACTGAAAAATAAGCTAACATAAAGGTAAAAACCAATAAAAACTAAAAAGAAAAAAAGGAAAAAACTAAAAAAAATTTTCATCTAAAAAACTAAAAAAAAACTAAAAAAGGTAAAAACTAAAAGAACTAAAAAAGAAAAAAATAAATGACGACACTCAAAGAGAAAGCGACCAGGACAAAAGGAATGTTCGATTAGCAATCAACAAAGCACCGGGACATAGGGAGTATAAATGACGACCAGGACATAAGTAAAAAAAAAATTAACAAAACTAAAAAGAAGGTAAAAACTACAAAAAAACTAAAAAGAAAAAAAAACTAAAAACTAATAAAAAAACTAAAAAATCTAAAAATCTAAATAAACTAAAAAAGAAAAAAAAGGAAAAAAATAAAGGAGAAAAACAAAACTAAAAAACGAATGTATATACAGACCGGGACACCGGGATACAAATGACGACCGGGACACAGGGAATATAAATGACGACCGGGACACAGGGACACAACTACAACGGGGACACCGGAGGAAACAGGGGGATGTAAATGACGACCGGGACACCGGGACAGGGAATGGTCGATTAGCAATCACCATCAACAAAGCTCAAGGGCAATCATTAGAATCATGAGGTATAGATCTGAATACAGATTGTTTTCCCATGGACCATTATATGTTGCATGTTCAAGAGTCGGTAAACCTGACAATCTATTTATATGCAAAGACAATGGGACAGCAAAGAATGTTGTATATTCGCAAGTTTTACGTAGTTAAAACCATATATATATATATATCTATCTATATTCACAGGTGGGACATAGGGACACAACTACAATGGCGCGTAACTATTATGGCGCGTAACGACTTACGCGCGCGGGGGGGCTTGGGGGGGGGCGCGAAGCGCCCCCACCAACTAGGTGTTGGGGTGGCGCGAAGCGCCACCCCAACAGCTAGTCTATATATATAAAAATAAGTTGTCTGTCTGTGGATGTGTGGATGGGTCAGGTGACGTCACCTGAAAAAACTGGATCAGGTGACGTCAAAACTGAAAAAAACTAAAAAAAGGCAAAAAACTACAAAAAAAAACTAAAAACTAATAAAAAAAATAAAAAAGCTAAAAAACTAAAAAAACTATAAAGGTAAAAACCAATAAAAAACTAAAAAAAAAACTGAAAAAACTAAAAAAAGGCAAAAACTACAAAAAAAAACTAAAAACTAATAAAAAAAAGTAAAAAAGCTAAAAAACTAAAAAACTAAAAAAAACTAAAAAAAGGTAAAAAACTAAAAAAAATAAAAAATAAAAAAAAACTAAAAAAAGGAAAAAACTGAAAAATAAGCTAAAATAAAGGTAAAAACCAATAAAAAACTAAAAAGAAAAAAAGGAAAAAACTAATAAATGACGACACTCAAAGAGAAAGCGACCAGGACAAAAGGAATGTTCGATTAGCAATCAACAAAGCACCGGGACACAGGGAGTATAAATGACGACCAGGACATAAGTAAAAAAAAAAAACTATCTATATATATAAAAATAAGTTGTCAAACTAAAAAAAGGCAAAAACTACAAAAAAAACTAAAAACTAATAAAAAAGCTAAAAAACTAAAAAAAACTAAAAAAAAGGCAAAAACTACAAAAAAAACTAAAAACTAATAAAAAAATAAAAAAGCTAAAAAACTAAAAAAACTAAAAAAACTAAAAAAGGTAAAAACTAAAAAAACTAAAAACTAAAAAAAACTAAAAAAAAAGGAAAAAACTGAAAAATAAGCTAAAATAAAGGTAAAAACCAATAAAAAACTAAAAAAAAAACTGAAAAAACTAAAAAAAGGCAAAAACTACAAAAAAACTAAAACTAATAAAAAAAAGTAAAAAAGCTAAAAAACTAAAAAAACTAAAAAAACTAAAAAAACTAAAAAAGGTAAAAAACTAAAAAAAATAAAAAATAAAAAAAAACTAAAAAAAAGGAAAAAACTGAAAAATAAGCTAACATAAAGGTAAAAACCAATAAAAACTAAAAAGAAAAAAAGGAAAAAACTAAAAAAAATTTTCATCTAAAAAACTAAAAAAAACTAAAAAAGGTAAAAACTAAAAGAACTAAAAAAGAAAAAAATAAATGACGACACTCAAAGAGAAAGCGACCAGGACAAAAGGAATGTTCGATTAGCAATCAACAAAGCACCGGGACATAGGGAGTATAAATGACGACCAGGACATAAGTAAAAAAAAAATTAACAAAACTAAAAAGAAGGTAAAAACTACAAAAAAAACTAAAAAGAAAAAAAAACTAAAAACTAATAAAAAAACTAAAAAATCTAAAAATCTAAATAAACTAAAAAAGAAAAAAAAAAAGGAAAAAAATAAAGGAGAAAAACAAAACTAAAAAACGAATGTATATACAGACCGGTACACCGGGATACAAATGACGACCGGGACACAGGGAATATAAATGACGACCGGGACACAGGGACACAACTACAACGGGGACACCGGGGAAACAGGGGGATATAAATGACGACCGGGACAAAAAAACTAAAAAGAAAAAAAAACTAAAAACTAATAAAAAAACTAAAAAATCTAAAAATCTAAATAAGCTAAAAAAGAAAAAAAAAGGAAAAAAATAAAGGAGAAAAACAAAACTAAAAACGAATGTATATACAGACCGGGACACCGGGATACAAATGACGACCGGGACACAGGGAATATAAATGACGACCGGGACACAGGGACACAACTACAACGGGGACACCGGAGGAAACAGGGGGATGTAAATGACGACCGGGACACCGGGACAGGGAATGGTCGATTAGCAATCACCATCAACAAAGCTCAAGGGCAATCATTAGAATCATGAGGTATAGATCTGAATACAGATTGTTTTCCCATGGACCATTATATGTTGCATGTTCAAGAGTCGGTAAACCTGACAATCTATTTATATGCAAAGACAATGGGACAGCAAAGAATGTTGTATATTCGCAAGTTTTACGTAGTTAAAACCATATATATATATATCTATCTATATTCACAGGTGGGACATAGGGACACAACTACAATGGCGCGTAACTATTATGGCGCGTAACGACTTACGCGCGCGGGGGGGCTTGGGGGGGGGGGCGCGAAGCGCCCCCACCAACTAGGTGTTGGGGTGGCGCGAAGCGCCACCCCAACAGCTAGTATATAAAAATAAGTTGTCTGTCTGTCTGTGGATGGATCAGGTGACGTCACCTGAAAAAACTGGATCAGGTGACGTCAAAACTGAAAAAACTAAAAAAAGGCAAAAAGTACAAAAAAAAACTAAAAACTAATAAAAAAAAATAAAAAAGCTAAAAAACTAAAAAAACTAAAAAAAGGCAAAAACTACAAAAAAAACTAAAAACTAATAAAAAAGCTAAAAAACTAAAAAAACTAAAAAAAGGCAAAAACTAAAAAAAGGTAGAAAACTAAAAAAACTAAAAACTAAAAAAAACTAAAAAAAAAGGAAAAAACTGAAAAATAAGCTAAAATAAAGGTAAAAACCAATAAAAAACTAAAAAAAAAAACTGAAAAAACTAAAAAAAGGCAAAAACTACAAAAAAAAACTAAAAACTAATAAAAAAAGTAAAAAAGCTAAAAAACTAAAAAAACTAAAAAAACTAAAAAAAGGTAAAAAACTAAAAAAAATAAAAAATAAAAAAAAACTAAAAAATAGGAAAAAACTGAAAAATAAGCTAAAATAAAGGTGAAAACCAATAAAAAACTAAAAAGAAATAAAGGAAAAAACTAAAAAAAATTTTCATCTAAAAAACTAAAAAAAACTAAAAAAGGTAAAAACTAAAAGAACTAAAAAAGAAAAAAATAAATGACGAAACTCAAAGAGAAAGCGACCAGGACAAAAGGAATGTTCGATTAGCAATCAACAAAGCACCGGGACACAGGGAGTATAAATGACGACCAGGACATAAGTAAAAAAAAAAAACTATCTATATATATAAAAATAAGTTGTCTGTGGATCTGTGGATCGTGGATCAGGTGACGTCACCTGAAAAAACTGGATCAGGTGACGTCAAAACTGAAAAAACTAAAAAAAGGCAAAAACTACAAAAAAAACTAAAAACTAATAAAAAAAATAAAAAAGCTAAAAAACTAAAAAAACTAAAAAAAGGCAAAACTACAAAAAAAAACTAAAAACTAATAAAAAAGCTAAAAAACTAAAAAAACTAAAAAAAAAGGCAAAAACTACAAAAAAAACTAAAAACTAATAAAAAAAATAAAAAAGCTAAAAAACTAAAAAAACTAAAAAAACTAAAAAAAGGTAAAAAACTAAAAAAACTAAAAACTAAAAAAAACTAAAAAAAGGAAAAAACTGAAAAATAAGCTAAAATAAAGGTAAAAACCAATAAAAAACTAAAAAAAAAACTGAAAAAACTAAAAAAAGGCAAAAACTACAAAAAAAATAAAAACTAATAAAAAAAGTAAAAAAGCTAAAAAACTAAAAAACTAAAAAAACTAAAAAAACTAAAAAAAGGTAAAAAACTAAAAAAAATAAAAAATAAAAAAAAAATAAAAAAAAAGGAAAAAACTGAAAAATAAGCTAACATAAAGGTAAAAACCAATAAAAAACTAAAAAGAAAAAAAGGAAAAAACTAAAAAAAATTTTCATCTAAAAAACTAAAAAAAACTAAAAAAGGTAAAAACTAAAAGAACTAAAAAAGAAAAAAATAAATGACGACACTCAAAGAGAAAGCGACCAGGACAAAAGGAATGTTCGATTAGCAATCAACAAAGCACCGGGACACAGGGAGTATAAATGACGACCAGGACATAAGTAAAAAAAAAAATTAACAAAACTAAAAAGAAGGTAAAAACTACAAAAAAACTAAAAAGAAAAAAAAACTAAAAACTAATAAAAAAACTAAAAAATCTAAAAATCTAAATAAACTAAAAAAGAAAAAAAAAGGAAAAAAATAAAGGAGAAAAACAAAACTAAAAAACGAATGTATATACAGACCGGTACACCGGGATACAAATGACGACCGGGACACAGGGAATATAAATGACGAATGGGACACAGGGACACAACTACAACGGGGACACCGGGGGAAACAGGGGGATATAAA